>NW_027526324.1:0-297161 GCF_048455015.1 Haemaphysalis longicornis
TGGCCATCTTAAAGGGGCACTGACACAAAAATTTAGCATCTTGTTTTTTTCGTTGCGATAAGTAGCTAGTGACCTACTTATAACCTGTAGAAACCTCATTTGCTTCAGCGTGCGACGGTTGTTTAATTAGAGGGATTTTAAATGCGGCCAGTCGCAGTTTCGGTTTCAGCGAGTGCCGCGAAACGATGGATTTTGTGGATTTTGTGTGAACAAAGCTGACCACGTGACCGTCGGAGGGATATCACAGAGCAGAGCCGCCGTAGCACTGTCGAATCCGCATCGACGGCAGTTTCTGCGAATGCCCCCACGTGCTGATCTCGTGAGGCGCTTAATTAAAAAGCGACCGTGGATGTGACGCAGGCGCTGCGAGTGCAAATGCTACCGCGGCTAAAGACGACGCGCGACGCTCGAGACGGTGGGTGGCAAGACGCGCCCTGGGAGCAGCCGGCCGGTCTGCCTACAGGTCCGCCTACAGATGTGTTCGGCTCAGCACTGCGGCGGATATTCGAGTGCCGCTCTCGTAAGCGGTGCAGATGACAATTTTTAATGCAACCCGCCATCGCATCATTAACTCCTTTCTCATGTAAGCCACTATGGTCGGGACTTGGGGACAATTTCGTGCAGCGGTAACAACCTATCACTCGAGCTACCTGCGCCGGCCTGGGCCACTTCGCGGCCGTGGCCGCCGCCTGCACAGCGACCGTGCGGCTAGCTCAGTGAGCTTTTCGTGCCTCCGGCGCGTTTTCGCATCCAATGGTAATAAACAGTAATAGAAACAGTGCCTGGAATCGCTGTAGAACTTTGGTCGCGGCCAGCTGCCCGATGAGCTTACGAAATCACGGTGCCTCCGCCGCCAACGATCGGGTCGTTCGTTCTCGAGAGCAGAAGCTCCGCCCTCCGGCTCTCCGATTGGAGCGGCGAGCCGGGCGAGCCCGCGTAAAACGCCGGTAGTGCGGAAGCGGCAAACACAAACTCGTGACGTGTTTGGATGTTGTTTATTTACAATTGCGCGTGGTCCTCTGCTGGCTGCTCGGTTGCGTTTCGCACACTTCAAAATTGATTTTAAATATGTTCTAGGCTGTATTCGCCGCTGATATTTTGCAGATGATGTATATGTGTTCCCACCAGTCTATCTCCGACGTTATCTCGCCTTCAAAATTTTGTGTCAGTGCCCCTTTAAGGTTCGCAGGCAGCATAAAAAACGTCCTGTGAGCATTTAAATAAAACTCATTGTTGCCGCTGTACGAGTGATCATAGTCATGCTTTTAAGTGCGAATGCACTTCTTAAGCGAGCCTGAAGCGTCCGCCGCCGTCCGCATAGCAACAGCTGCGGGTGCGCGCGCTCCTCGTCTTCCTTGGCAACGGGGGGAGATGGGCGCGCGCTGCCTGGCCGCTGATATGACACATACCCACGTGGGGGATTGGCCAGGAATCTCCTCGTCTTCCTTGGCAACGGGGGGAGATGGGCGCGCGCTGCCTGGCCGCTGACATGGCACATACCCACGTGGGGGATTGGCCAAGAATCGGGCGTGAGAAGGGCTAATGCACCCGCTTAAAGGAGTACTGACACGAAATTTCAAAGCTGAGATCCGCTCTAGCAATCAAGTACAACGACAACACAAATAGGTGTCTGTGAATAAATGCATCTTTCTTTGTAGTTGTGTGTGTGTGTGTGTGATCTCTCTTTCGCGAACATTACCGAACCGCGGAAATTCAACTCGTGCATTTGCACTTTCACATTCTTCCCCTCGGGGAAATGCGGGGAATTTTTTGCCCTCGCGCAGGGCTCTCAGGAAACGTAGGCATCCGGAGTTGAATTGAACTAGAAGTTTTTGGGTTTTGTGCGCTTTTGTCCTTATCTCCTATGCAGATTCTGGGTATTGTTTTGTTCTGGATGGACATTTCCATTTGCGGTGTAATGGGTAAATTCGAACATTCCATAGCAAAGATTGTTGTCGTCTTTTCTCTCATTTTTTGCCTGGTGGATCGTTTCCGTGTACCGGGGTCACGCGAAATAACGATCATTTTAAGTTTTCGTTTCGTTGTCTAATATATCAACTCTTGATGCAAACATTTTCTCCCGCTTTTAAACTTTCAGGCCAGTAGAAATCGCAGATCGAAACCACTTCATTGAACGGACCTTGGAGGACCTAACATGGGGTTCCAGCATTTAAACTTTTAGAAAACAATTTACTAATGGATTCGAAGGAGCTCTTCATCTCAGATTTCTATCGTGTAGATTCTGCACTTCCAAGGGCGATTTTTTTTATTAAACTGGTAAGGAATCGATGATAAAGCATCTAGCGCTGCGAAGTCCGAATTCTCAGTTCCCGCAGTGGTGAAGCTGCTGTAGCATCAGCTTAAGCGACTGGGGCAACAAGAGAGCAGAATTGTACTTAGGATACAGAACAGCTAGTAACTCAACCCCGACAGGCAATGTTTCCGAAATAGGAAAATGCTAGAGGCCTGGGTGAAGTAACCAATCGAAATTTTGAGTATCTCTGTGGGTTATTTAAGGCGTTCCTAAACAAAATTATCAATACTGGCCAGAATAAGGCCCGATATTCAAGGTAATCGTGTGCTGGATCTTAAATTTTACTCATAAGGCGGAGGGATATACTTAGGTCAGGAAGTAAAGAAACGGTTTTTTTCAGTTCCGCCAAACCTAGCGGCATTTGAAAGCGCGTATTGCATTGCTTGCCAAAGTGTTCTTTAGTGCAAGAGTATTTGTTTGTTTGTTTTTTTTTTGTAAAAGAAAGAAGGTGGTCTCGATATCCAAGTAAGAATATATTTTTTCTATTGTGTTTGCCACTCAGGCCTTGGAGAGGAGAAAAGAGCAAAGATCAAAGCGCCTATAAGAAATTTGTTCCCCAGATTCGTTTTCATTGAAAACCAACGCAATCTAGCAATGCCAAAGCTGTTTCTAAACATTTTAGTAATTGTTACAATAGCAGGAGTGGTTACTCCTCTTTATTCCCATTTCTTTTCTGCAGTTGTCTCGTCGAAGGAATTCAAAAAACGGTGTGTTCTGATTCAGCCACCCGCGACATCTTCGGGCCACTCCGCATTTTTCAGGCGGTTTGTTATTCCAGTAAAAACTGTGACTGGCGGTGTCAATGAACTAATAGAGGAAACGTTGAGTTTTGAGAATCGTTTGTACGACCAAGTCAATCTTAGGTATGAGCCAAGGGCGTTCATAATTCCCTGGTTTTGGAATTTGGAATCCCAAGTTAGAGAGTATATAGTAACCGAACTTAACTACCTTCTTCCTGGAAATCGCATGTTTATTTTCACTCCATCGTACCCGGACAATTTATCTTTTTTTTCTCAGGTTTTGTGTGAGACCGTATTCGTAGGCGAATCTTCATTCAACTTTCCATTTGACGAGTACGAAAATTGCGAACAGCGAAAGATCGGGTCGATATCAGAGCTCCTCTATAGCGAAAGACGGTTTCGCGAAACACGCGAATTGGTAATTATCGCTGCTGACATGGCGGCTAACTTGAAAGCTCATCCTGAACCGCAAGCTCTTTTGGACGCGTACGAAGCAAAGAATAAATCGATTCGTATAATCCACGGCCCTCATACTTTTCGTTTTTTCGTGCAGAAGGGTAAGGCTGATTTTATACTTACTCCCGCGATTGTGATGGCCACCTTTGATGGACTTCTTTCATTCGAGGCTCAATACTCACCCGATGAAATTTGTGTCTACACAAAATATCAAAGGCGCTTGCAAGATTTCATTTCAGATCCGTGGGTACGGTTTGGTTTTACTCTGTTCGTGACAACGGTTGCCGGCGGTTCGATCATTCTTCTCGTCTGGATGCGACGCAGGCTCTTGTTTGCCTCTGCCGATGTAGAAATGGTTCGTTTTTCTCTTTTTCTTATTTGCACATTGCTAGGGCGCTGCCCAGAAGATTTAGCTATGCGAGGCACCCCTTATCGCACCGTGGCTCTTGTAACTTGGGTAATCGGTGTATATCTGCTCGTACAGTTCGTGCAAAATATGTTAACAGCCTTCCAAATTCTTTCCGTCTTTTCGGAGGGTATAGCCAACCTTTCTGCGCTCATGGACAACCTTGAACACGGCAGTATGAAGATATGTTCCAACCGGTACTGGGACTACATCTTGGCTTTCTGGCTTCCGATGCGTAAGACAGCTTCCGAAGTTAACTCCTGGTTTTCCGCGCTAAATAAGTGCGACGATTGCCGACTGCGTCGAATCTCGGATTGTTACGAACTCTGTCAGGCCGGAACGCACATGGCTGTGTCCAGATGCTCGGAAGAAGAAATGTCATTCGCTTCCAAATGGGGCCTCGCATCTAGTGGCTACATCGGGGTGGTTCATCGTGCTTCATGGATCCTCAAAACTCACCCACTAAGGTAAGCGAATACCTCAGTAGCAAAAGATAAATGTCATTAACACTTACGTTCCGTTCCAATCACCATACCTGACACGTCCAAGAAGTTCGGCTGATTTGTACGAGGACTTCTATCTGGGTAGCGTGTACATGTGGGAGAGCTGGCATGCCATATTAACACCTTGCAGCGCGATTGGAAGCGCAGATAAGTGAGGCGCTGGGAGAAGTGGTGACTATCAACGGAAAAGTTATTGCTAAAAATTGAGATTCAGAAAAGCTCGAAAATATCCAAAGGACGCATTGCGCGAAATCCACGATCTTGACACTATTCGATCCTACGATGCTGCAGCTAAAGCCAGATGTTTTCAAGCGAAGCTTGTATGGGATGACTCGTGTCGCCGTCGCTGTTGTGAAGTTCCACTCAAACCAGATGCCCAATCCCTGTTTTATGACCTCCTTCGGCGGAGGGCTGGTGTCGTTTCGCCCAAGTTTCCAATTGCATTAACTTAGGATTAGCGCGCCGAGCACGCGCATGTTCACGGGCCCGCTCCCGTTGTCGTTCTTTCACTGCTGCCTGCTCTTCTGCAGAGCGAACCAAGCGCGGCCTATCCATGATGCAGCTGACCTTAAAGGGGCACTGACACAAGAATTTTGCATCTTGTTTTTTTTTTTGTTGCGATAAGTAGCTAGTGACCTACTTATAACCTGTAGAAACCTCATTTGCTTAAGCGTGCGACGGTTGTTTAATTAGAGGCATTTTCAATGCGGCCAGTCGCAGTTTCGGTTTCAGCGAGTGCCGCGAAACGATGGATTTTGTGGATTTCGTGTGAACAAAGCTGACCACGTGACCGTCGGAGGGATATCACAGAGCAGAGCCGCCGTAGCACTGTCGAATCCGCATCGAGGGCAGTTTCTGCGAATGCCCCCACGTACTGATCTCGTGAGGCGCTTAATTAAAAAGCGACCGTGGATGTGACGCAGGCGCTGCGAGTGCAAATGCTACCGCGGCTAAAGAACGACGTGCGACGCTCGAGACGGTGGGTGGCAAGACGCGCGCTGGGAGCAGCCGGCCGGTCTGCCTACAGGTCCGCCTACAGATGTGTTCGGCTTAGCACTGCGGCGGATATTCGAGTGCCGCTCTCGTAAGCGGTGCAGATGACAATTTTTAATGCAACCCGCCATCGCATCATTAACTCCTTTCTCATGTAAGCCACCATGGTCGGAACTTGCGGACAATTTCGTGCAGCGGTAACAAGCTATCACTCGAGCTACCTGAGCCGGCCTGGGCCACTTCGCGGCCGTGGCCGCCGCTTGCACAGCGACCGTGCGGCTAGCTCAGTGGGCTTTTCGTGCCTCCGGCGCGTTTTCGCATCCAGTGGTAATAAACAGTAATAGAAACAGAGTGCCTGGAATCGCTGTAGAACTTTGGTCGCGGCCAGCTGCCCGATGAGCTGACGAAATCACGGCGCCTCCGCCACCGCCGCCAACGATCGGGTCGTTCGTTCTCGAGAGCAGAAGCTCCGCCCTCCGGCCCTCCGATTGGAGCGGCGACCCGGGCGAGCCGGCGAAAAACGCCGGCAGTGCGGAAGCGGCAAACACAAACTCGTGACGTGTTTGTACGTTGTTTATTTACACAATATCCTCGGGATGTCGATTGCGCATGGTCCTCTGCTGTCTGCTCGGTTGCGTTTCGCACACTTTAAAATTGATTTTAAATAAGCTCTAGGCTGTATTCGCCGCTGATATTTTGCAGATGATGTATATGTGTTCCCACCAATCTATCTCCGAAGTTATCTCGCCTTCAAAATTTTGTGTCAGTGCCCCTTTAAACCTCCCTTTCCCTTATATTGAGGGGAGGGAGCGCCTGTCATTGGCTGCGAGTATGGTGTAATCTTGTACGCAACTTGTGAAAGCGGTGAGTTTCCCGTCCGCAGCTGCGGGTGAGGAGGAAATTCTGGTGTACGACGCCAACAACACCGACGGTGACGCGGATCAGCCAATACAAGTTTCACTTCCAAATTCCGCGACACCTAAGCAATCCCTGTCAGGTTATGAATTCGAAAGCACGTTGAGTTGTCATACGGATAAGCCGGTATTGTCTGTGGCGCCACGTTGTTTCGTGGATGACGTTACGGAGCATTTAATTCGCTTTATATATACGGAGCGCGTCGGGCTTGTCTAAAGTAAGTGAGCACACGGCTCTTGAGCAGTGGTATTTTCTGCGTTGGAGAAGGCTCGCACTCGCGCGTGCGTGGATCTCGCACAGAATCAGGCCGGTCGTTTCTTCTCATTAGCACGTTTAAAATGCAGATTCCACCATCCACTAGAGGTGCTTGTCTTTCAGAGTGCCAGCCGTGGCACGGCTCTTACACGGTGCATGGTAGATAAGCTTACACCGTCACGGGAGATAAGCTTGTCGTTTGAGGCGGTGCAGTACCACCGCAGGCAACGCGACTTGCTCTGACGTTCTACTCTCATGCATAGCGAACGAAATGTACAGTCGGCAAAACGCGTGTCTATAACGTACGGGCGGCGTGCTCCGGACTGCGCGAGAGACACCTAGTGATAACGCCTGGTTTGAGATAGGGAGCATGTGAGTATGCGCGGCCGGTATCAGCGCGATGGCTCCCTTCCTCCTCGCTGTGCCCGTCGACTTGGCTTCAACACCTTCTTTGACCGTAGTAAGCGTTGCATGCCTGCGCTTCCGGGCCGGGAAACAAAAGTGGAGATTACCCGACTTAGCGCGCGCTGTGCGAGCTTTTCCTCTGCATTAGCTTTGGCGAACAGCTGTTCACTGCGTTATCCTTCTGCCAATAGCTGCATAAGTATCGCGTGCATCACATCCGGTTTCCAGGCTCGGCTTTGAACGTCACTGCTGACGGGCTAACGCCACAATACTTAATGCACTCTGCAAGCGGTCACGGATCGATACCTAGTCACTCTAGAACACCGGCAGCGATGCGTTTTCGGCGATTGTTGTTCGTTTTCTCGCCTACAAAAAAAAACACTCAATTTCGTCAGGCGCGGCGAAAATTAAGCGTTGCACGTAATTAAACGCAGCCGACGCTGTACTAACAATAGCTAATCTGTGCTATTTGTTTCCCGGCCCGGCAGCGTAGGCAGCGCTTTTCACGGCGAAAGAAAGTACGGAAGCCAAAAGGACGGGCACAGCGGCAAGGGAAACAGCCAACGCGCTGATCCGGGTCACGCATGCTCACATTCAACCGGTCTCAGACCAGGCGTCATCACTAGATGTCTCCAGCGCAGTCTGGAGAACGCCGCTCCCGCGTTGTAGACAAGCGTTTTGCCAACTGTACGCATCGAAAACGGAATGCAGCGCTTTGCTTCGAATCTCTTGTGCATTTTGTAGCTGCCTCTCGTGATAGTACGCCAGGTGAAACGACGATTCTCGCGCTACGACTAATGGCTGGCACTGCAGCAGCGACGCGCACCTCGTGGGTGGTTTGGTGGTAGCGGTTGGAATTTAAACGTTTTCACGCGAAACCATGGCCGGCGTGACACTGTCCGAGATCTGCGCAGAGCCACCAGTAGATGTCACCAGCATGCTCCGGATCCGTGCGCTCGCTTGACCTATACAACCCTGAGGCGCACTGTAAAGTTCCACGCAGAAGTAAACGGAGCAAAGGAGCGGCCAAATTAACGCCAAATGGCATCGCTCCGCCGCCTGGGAACGTCGACGGGAAGCACAAGCGGCGTTCCGGGGGTGGGCCGGCTTTTAAGTGCGGCGCACCTTAGGACCGCACAATGTCCGTCATCGTCCGTGCGCATAGCATTTACAATCGCAAGAAATCACACAGGCACTGGCAGGATTCGAGCTTGTGTCTGGTACACCAGACAGACTTAGTGTCAGTCGTCTTACCCATTGGGCTACGACCGTGAGCTACTACTCGGGAGTCAAACGGCTTACTCCCTTTACTCCCTCGCCTATAACGGTGCAGAGTACCTTAGCACCTCCCAATGTCCGTCCGCGTCCATCCGTGCGCACACCATCAAGCGAAATTCGATTTAAGCGGTGCGTTTCAGTTTCATTTAGGGAATAATCAAGGTCCAACTCACGGCTCAAATTGAATGTCGGTCGGGGCGCAAATCGGATGTCAAATCGGGACGTAACTTTGATGTCATTTCGAGTCCCCGTACTCCGCACCCTCGCCATCATCCCCGGAGTGGAGATGCTGCCATTTTTTTCCATATTTTTAATCACCGCTCTTTTTTCGTGTCTGGCTATGCATGACATTTCAATAGTCAGCGCTGGTTATACTTCCGCTCGCAGCCGTAAGCGGCGACCGTAGCCAGCGCTCTTGAGTTCGATGAAGGTGTGCTCTTGAAAAACTGCCTTGTTGCATGCAATCAAGCGCGACAATCTAGTATATCCTGCTAACGGGTGGCATAATTGTCCGCCTACCCTGTTTACGGTTGCCTGGCTTTGAGATATAATAAAACTAAATCGACCACAAAATATTGCCGAGGAATATGCCCGCCACTATCCAAGGGCTGGTATCTAGGAAATTTATTATTTTTAAAAAGAATCTCCCTACAGATATTGCTTTTTTTTTTCGTAGTTACCCAGTGAGTTTAAGTAATGGAGATAATTAGCTCAACAGTGTTCAGTAGTGCAAAACAAGCTACGTATTCAAGCGCGAACCTTCCCCCAACTCAGAATAGAAATGGCTGCGGCGGAAGCTCGCCTAACCCTGGATTCACAAAGTGAAAGCTTGGTTTAGCCAGGTTAAGTCCTCGTTAACCTTTGATTTAGCTGTAGTTTCTATAATGCTCCTCCAAAGCCTGCATTTGTCTAAGGTTCTGGTGCGGCTTCCGACGTTTTGCGAGCCGAACGGCTGGCTGTTCTTCAACCTCCGACGCTATAGCCTCGTGCGATTGGCATTCCGGACCCTCTCCAGTAAAGGAGCTTGCCTCGTAATATCAGCTGTGTGGTCAGACGCCGCTCGCCGACGATGGCTGAAACTCTACCGCTCCCGCCCCATGCTCAAAGAAGACGCTCTACTTGCGTCTTGGCTAGGCTTGGATCCACGCCTCGGCTTCGCTCTTATTTGTATAGAGCCACAGTCGTGAACATGGAGGAAACATCACTGCGAGCCGGCCTAGTTGGAACTGATTCATTTTGAAGGTAATAGCGCACAAAAACGAGAAACAAGAAAAACAGCGCACGACGGAAGAAAGCAGGCCCAGAGAGGAACGGTCTAAGGTTTCTGTAATACCTTACGTGCATGGACTCTCCCATAGAATTAAGAAGGTGGCAGAAAATTACGATGTAAAAGTGGTGTTCTCTGCACAGAACAAAATAGGAAGTGTGTGTTGCATGGTCAAGCAAAAGTATGAAAAAGAAGGAAGGAATGAAGGCAAGAATGAGTGTACTGTAAGACATGGAAAGCAATTTGTTGATTGTGTAAAAGATGTCGTGTATCGGATACCAATGACGTGCGGTCATGTGTATGTCGGTCAGACTGGAAGGTGTATAAATATAAGACTGAGAGAACACTTATCTAGTTTAAAAGGACGCCCGTGCACACATTTGGCTTTACATTGCAACGCGTGTGGATGTACACCATGCTTCGACAACACTGTCGTTTTGTTCAAGCATCACAATAAAACGTCAAGAGAGATCGTTGAGGCATTCCATATTTCGCACCAAAAAGAAGATTGTGTCAGCCATCCCTCAGTAACATTGTTAGATAAGGAGCTGTCGCTACTATCAGCGTTAGTGTGATTTGATGAGTGTACACGTTTTTTGCTATGTGTGCCGGTGATGGGTTCTTGTACTGATCTGCGCAGTGTTGTAGGGTATAAAAGTCTGTGTTTTTTCTAATAAACCACTCAGTTGATAGAAGGCGCTTGTCCGTGTGTTCCTTTCTTTGTCCCCGTTTCTGTGCGCTATTACCTTCAACATGGAGGAAAAAAGCTTTTTTTTCCTCCATGGTCGTGAACGAGGCCGACGGCGAAGCTCGGCATGGTGTGTCACGAGATGCGCTCCCACGAATACGGCGCAGCCGCGGTCAAATGAAGGTCAAATTCCTCGCGATGGCGAAACGGCTCGACGAGATTAGAGAGTTTTAGTTGAGCGTATGCAGAGAGTTGCGCGCGCACGTAGGGGCAGAACAGCGCGAGCAGCGAAGCTCTTGAGAAGAACCAGTTTTAGTTGACCGCACGCAGAAGTTGGTGCGTGGATAAACCAGTAGCGCCGAAATGCGCGCTTTGTGTGTCACGCAGCGCCACTGAACGCCAGGTTGGCAAACGAAACATGTGGTTGTCGGCCAGCGCCAGACGTAAACCTAGCCAGAAGAAACCGTAAACCAGTTTGTGGGGAGACGCCGTTCCTTTGTTCCTTTCGTTCACAGGCCCTCGAGAGAGAGACCGGAAAGAGGACGGGAGGGGCCTCTCGCACGGCCCGCAAAGCCCGCAAAACCCAAAACGCAGGAATCCAAAACCTGCAGGCGCACCCAAAGCGCGCGGCTCCCGCTTACGTACTGCGCATGCGCTCTCGCGCCTCCACAAGGTCCCTGCGCGCGCCGAGCTGCTGCGTGCGCTCAACTAAAACTGTCTATTAGTTGAGCTTTGGTTAAAAAAGAGCGGCGGATACGGTCGCCGCTGACGGCTGCGAGCGGCAACCTAACCAGCGTCATTGTACAACTTGGATTCTGAAAATCCAAGTCCGTCACGCCAGCAGAGCGACAATTTATCATGTCAGATAGGTCGGCAGGGTCAGTGTCCACGAAGCCATAGAGTTCTGCTCGTGGCTTCCCGTCGGCGTTTCGTGGCGGCGCATACAGTCACTCCAGTTACTAATTCGGCCACCGCTCTCGTGCTTCCTTTACTTCTGCGCGGTGCTCCCAGGCTGTTCTGAAAATTTTTGCTAGAGCGCCTTCAGTTGGGGCAAAGCCGCTCAATCGGGATTGTTCCACACCTGTTATTGAGTTAGACGTCTCGTCTCCCATCGCAGTACCTTTTGCTGCTTCACGGTTGCACCTCCTGGTTATCCCTTCCCGCCGTCTCGGTTACTGTCCGCTTTTTTTTCCCTTGGTAGGCGATTCCTTGCCTTGCCTTGCCTTGCCGATAATTTGCCTTGTGGGCGTGCGTTGGCGATGGTTTGGTTCTCTAGAAACGTTCGTCTGATTCCGCTCCCCTTCAGCGATAAATTGTCGTGGGTGGACACATTTTACAGCTGCTGCCGATTTAGAAGGATGGTAGCGCAACCATTTCATATGGAGGCATGAAGTGGGGCCTAAACACAGTGGCGCTATTTTCTTCACATCGTCTTGGTCGGCTCGTTTCTTGTGGTGGGACGGTGTTCTGCGATGATTCTACTATTCTTTTCCCTCCGCGTCTTTTAACAGCAACACTGTTTAGGCAGACGCAAATCTGTACGGTGTAGACAGAAACCCCCAAAATCTTATTAAATGAATGTCGTCAGGGAGGTCCCGGGAATCGAACACGGGACCTTTGCGTCGTGCGACCGGCAGTCGAATTACTGGGTCACCCCAAAAGGACCAGGGGTACGGGTTAGCAGCCATTGGTAACAGTAACATGTGCAGGCAATTGGAAAGAAAAACAGACGCTACCGTGGTCAGAATCAACCCTGCGTCGCTCGCGTTACAAAACCGGGGTCTATCCGATTGAGCCATCATCCCATAACTGGGCACAGAGCATTTTCTTTGGGTTCCTAGCGCGGGCGTTGGCTTTGCAGTTGGCCGCAGATTCAAGCGGGTGCTAACGCTGTCCAGTTTGGGACAGGCGTGAAAACCTGTGGACGAAACGACCCGGCCCTGCCTGTCGTGGGGAACTCCCAGTGGCGTTCGGAAATAAATTTCAGGTGACGACATGTGACGCGGAAACTTGGTGCTTTACTAAACAACTTGAATGCAAACCTAAGTCGGTTCCACGGGAAATGGAACCAGTAATAATCGAAGTAACACTTACAGACAAGAACTGAGCTGCTTGGATTAGAGAAAAAACAACAGAAAAAGGTGCCATGTTTCAAATAAAGAAAAAGAAATGAACTTAGGCCAGCAACGTATTTCGGCAAAATGACTATCGGTGGACTACCAGGGTGACAGAGAGGACACCGAGGGACGTGTCTAGAAAAAGGAGAAGAACAATTTATCGATGCATCGAGGGACGAAATGAAGAAATTCGGCGGGAAACACTGCACTCGAGCTGCTCGGGACTGGAGCGGTTGGAGGTCGATGGAACAGGGCCTCGTCCTGCAGCGGATCTAGTTGGCTGCTGATGACGATGCAACAGCCTTGTACAACTAGTGCAAGCTGCTCCAATTTTTTCTCCCTGTATTCATTACTACGCCCGAGTGAATTGGCTAACCACCCTTGCCAGCAAAATTGGCGGAAACCTGCTTTGCTGGTCGCCTGGTGGCTACTTCTGTTATTATCAGGCAGAAATTGCTCCAGTAGGCCGCAGCACACGCCTGTAGCACACGTCTTTAAGTCAAATGGAAGAATCTATTCACCCCGTTTGCCTTCAGTCAGTGAGAATTATTCAGTGAGGTTTCATGTCCGCCTTCCATTCCGAAGATCCCTGGTTCGCATGTCATCCAGAGCCGAATGTTCCGCCTGCACATTTTAACAAAATTGGTTGCAATGCTTCTAGGAGCTTCTCTGACAAATATGGCGCCATTTCGACAGCTTATTGGGCTGTTCTTTATTCCTTGAGCCCTTGACCATATTGCGTGCCATGGACGCCCGATTTTCTACCCTCACACTTAGCAGAGGCTTTCGCATCGAAAGACGCAGAGAAAAGAAATATAGAATACTGAGACCACGGTCGCAACACTGAACACATTCTGTCCAACGATATAAAGAAGGGGGCGCCATAGAAGGCAACACATCATGAATGTATACGTAAAATGATCGCGAACCCGCCGCGGTGGCTCAGTGGCGAAGGCGTTGCGCTGCTGAGCACGAGGTCGCGGGTTCGGTTCCCGGCCGCGGCGGCCGCTTTTCTGATGGAGGCGAAAAGCAAAAACGCCCGTGTGTACGAGATTTCGGCGCACGATAAAGATCCCCAGGTGGTCAAAATTAATCCGGAGCCCTCCACTACGGCGCGCCTCATCGCCTGCGTTGCGTCGGCGCGTTAAACCCCCACAATCAATCAATCAAAATGATCGCGCTATCTTCCGCGTTACACTTGTTCGTCGAGTTTCACGGTCGTGGTGTGTACGGAGATGAATTGTAACCGTCAACTCCAACAGCAGCTTCAAACGTGGTCCCCCGCGGTAATGCGGCGTTGAAGGCGAGAGGAAGACGCCGTGAAGAGACTCAAACCAGCGGCCAGCCCAGCGCTAAGAGAGAGAAATTGCCCACCGCGAAGACAACCGAGGGGGAAGCAGTATAGGGACCGGGCAGTTGTACGGGTGGCGCCACCACTCGGCGCTCTCCGCGTTACTGGAATGGGCCGGTGCATTGGACTAGCAGCCTGCCGTTGTTTTAAATGCAGATGATTTCAGTAACTCACGATGTCACCCGCGTTGACGTTTGTAGTACGCACCGTCGTTGTCCTTACTATATATAAAAAAAAATACTATCCGGCGCCCGGTTTCGATTCCTCGACCCTGCGGGCGGAACGCAATGTACATGGTGCTCTACCCACTGCGCCACAAAGCCAACACAGAATGGGACACTACGAACGCGCCTTATATCGTTGACTCATTCAAATTACTGCTTACGAGCGCTCTCTCGTCAGCAGTTGCCACAAGTGCAACAACATTAACGTAACGCAAACTACTTAACGTCGTGCGCCCCCGGAAATGCTCTGCATTTGATCGTGCCCCTCGCGAGGGGGATGTTTCACTGCGTCTTCTCTCGGTCGCGGGACCCGTGGCGCCATCTGGCGGAGGCGCGGCACAACTCGTAGACCTTTGAAAAGATGCGGCGCCAGCCAGCTGTGTGTGTGCGTGCCGCACTTGTACAAATGGCGAGTGCATTGGCTGTCCACAGAGCAAAGCATTCGTGCAAGTAAGCCGTTGCAGTCAGTCGGTCAGTCAGTCAGTCAGTCAGTCAGTCAGTCAGTCAGTCAGTCAGTCAGTCAGTCGGTTAGTTAGTTAGTTAGTTAACAACTCCGCAAGCATTTGCGTTTCTTGCTTTGTAAACAAAGCGAAACACGCAAGAATGACGATTTTTTTTAATGTTTTCCTACAGCGGCACCCCCTTTTATAAAGCATGCGCGAAGTGATACGCTTCATCGGCGTCGTAAAGAGGTTATCTCGTTCATTTCGGAGCGTACGGCTGCTGTTGAGCCAGATACCCTGTTTCAAACACTGTTTCGCTGCGGCAGTCGGGCGCGATACCAGTGTCCTTCAGCTACGGGTACTGTAGGTCTCTTTTGTCGTGTTTGCTTTGGGGCTTTTAATGTTTAATGTTTACCTGCTCTTGCGAGCGGATATGTGCGGTGAAACGAAGTCTAGGCAGATGTGTTGAGCTCTTAGATGCACTAACAGCTACGTAAACTCGTGGGACGCTTTAAGGTAGCGTATTGGTCTCACTGACATCAGCGCTTTTTTCAGCGCGCCTGGCTCTGCCAGATTTCCGTACGAATGAAACTATTATTAGTAGTGTTCATTTCTACCAGTTTAAATTATTTTCTCTCATTTCAGTAGGTAAGGTTTCTACACCATCCTTAACGGTGGGATACCTCGATACGCGTGCTTTGAAGAGTAACGCGCGTACAGACCGCAATAGCTTTGTCTTTAACACTCGAGCGGCGTGCAATTTGCAGTTTCTTTCTGTAACTGTGAGCCTGAGATCTGAAGCGGGACTCCCGCGTTTGTAGTGGTCATTTTCTCGAGAGCGAAAGTGGTTCGACCACTCCACAGCCCAACCTAGAAATCCTCTCCACTCCCCTCCCAGTTTATCACCTGTGTGTAATAGAGGCTAGCACAGATAGCTGGCCAAGGCGTTAAAAAATGTAGCAGAGTAATAACGTCAGCCTCTGTTTTTTAATACGTAAGCATTCTTTGCCGACTACCTAAACGCAAACCGGGTAGTTCTTTGAAGAAAAACGAAAAACGCACGAATAGTTGCCTCAAATAGAGATGCGTCAAAACCAGTCCTCCAGCACAGACGCATATCTAATTAGGAAATGCCAAAGCATGACAGTCTCCACCGCAGCTGACAGAATAGAACTAGCGGAGCTTTCGAAGTTAATCAATAAGCGTCAGACAGCTGACATACGGAAGGATATAACGGAGAGCATCGAATATGTTGTAAAGAAAGGAGGCGGCCTGAACGCAGTGAAGAGGCGTTTAGGCGGGGAAAAAATCAGATATATGCACTTAAAGACAAGAAAGGCAAGGTCATCACATATAAGGATAAAATAGTCGTAGTAGCCGAGGAGTACTTACTATAGGGATCTGTACAGTAGCCAGGACATCCAGGATAATGCAGAACGAGAAAGTAGTTCAGAGGAGATAGACATCCCACCAGTAACGACAGAAAAAGTTCGGAAGGCTTTGAAAGAAATGAAAGGGGGCAAATCACCTGGTGAAGATCAGATAACAGCAGACCTCTTGAAGGATGGCGGGCAAGTTTTACTATTAAAACTAGCAAACCTGTACACGCAATGCCTAATGACCGCGAGTGTACCAGAATCTTGCAAGAACGCGAACATCATCCTTATACATAAGAAAGGTGGCATGAAGGACTTGAAAAATTACAGGCCGATCAGCTTACTGTCAGTCATCTACAAGGTGCTTACCAAGGTAATCGCTAACAGAATTTTTGCCACCTTAGGTTTCATCAACCTAAAGAACAAGCAGGGTTTCGTAAAGGCTATTCAAGAATTAACCATATTCACACAATCAACCAGTGTTGCGGAATGGGCGTCCCCATTCCATTCCAATTTCATTCCGGGGAATTACAAGTTGCCTAAATTCCATTCCTTTCAATTCCTCGGAATGCCGGAAAATCGCCCATTCCCACTCCGGGAATTGCCGGGCAGTTGAATTCCATTCCTCTAATTCCTCGACGACCCGCCGTGGTGGCTTAGTGGCTAAGGCGTTGCGCTGCTGAGCACGAGATCGCGGGTTCGATTCCCGGCCGCGGCGGCCGCTTTTCTGATGGAGGCGAAAAGCAAAAACGCCCGTGTGTACGATATTTCGGCGCACGATAAAGATCCCCAGGTGGTCAAAATTAATCCGGAGCCCTCCACTACTGCGCGCCTCATCGCCTGCGTTGCGTCGGCGTGTTAAACCCCACAATCAATCAATCAATAATTCCTCGACGTTTTATCGGGTGATTATCATGTTACCAATGAACCCACCATTAAGCTGATGTTATTACACGCGTTAAGAACTGCTAAAATACGGAAAACACGTAACCAAGGTCGAGGGGTAGTGGCTTTGTGGCATATCTCGTTCAGTGCAATAACCCTACTAATTCCCCCAGGAGCAGTTCTCCAGGTAGTTATTACAGTTTTTGCATGGTCAGCACGTCTTTACGAGTTGTGATGCTTTAATATTAAGTGTGAATGTGTTAATGCTAACTTGACGGCATGTTCTATTTTTGTGCTGACAGAAGTATGGTTGAAGAAGACATTATATACCTTAAGCAGTTAACACGTGTATGGAGCGGTCGTGAGCATGGTTAGAACTATAATTTTGTTAACGAGGAACAGAACCTCCGGATCTGGTGGTATCAGTTGGAAGAATTACCGCTCGAGCACCTTGTCCTGCCTTTGCACGAAATACGGATCACGGGCCGCACAGGTCGTCAGCACTCACGCATGTCAAGCGCGCCTTGAAAGCACGGACAGGTTCAGAACTTCCTGTGTTTGCGTGTGCTCAGGTATGCAATGTCAACCTTGCCGAAAAGCTTAGTTACGTGCGTCAGGTATTATCCACTGCGCAAGAGGGAAAGTTCAGGCTGTGCTTAGAGTATGCGCGACCTTTGTATGGGTGTCTCGATGAGAACCAATGCGCAGGGAGAATTCTATTTTCTCTCGTTAGTGTATAATGGGATAGTGCATTGGTTCGTATACTAATCTGCGTCTTGTTTTTTTTTCTCTTTTAGAAATGGGGAGATTGTTCACACTTTAGCACCACGCAACCTTTAACTCTAGCTAACTGAAGAAGGACTTGGAGAATGCGTTGCGGCCTTGGACTCGGCAAAACTGATTCCAAGGCCTGCGTAACTAATTGTATAACTGAGGCCTTTATAAGTAATTTGAGGAGTTGCATGCAGTGGAGTAGCAATGAAGGTTCCCCCAGTGGTCTGGGCGATCAACCGAAAGAAAAGATGTAAAGAAAAATGGTAACGATAATAATAGAAGGACACGTTCGGCAGCCGGTCAGTCTAGTGTTGTGGAAATCCCAACGCCAGAAAAAAGTGCGTAGGTGTCCTCGTTGATATATTGTAGGGTTTAACGCGCCGACGCAACACAGGCAGTGACGCGCGCCGTAGTGGAGGGCTCCGGATTAATTTTGACCACTTTAGGCCGAAATCTCGTACACAGGGGCGTTTTTGCTTTTCGCCTCTATCAGGAAAGCGGCCGCCGCGGCCGCGAATCGAAACGCGACCACGTGCTCAGCAGTGCTATTAGGTCTCCTCGTGAATTTTATGTGCTGCAATAAAGGTCTCAAGCTGCCGTGAAAGGTCAAAAAAAGTATTTTGGTTTTATTCATCAAAATTACGTAACAAAATGGTGTGAGCCAAATGGGCGCTTCGCCGTTCAGTTCTGAAAACACGAAGTGTAAGTGGCGGCTGCTTCAACGACCATTCTAAAAACAAAAAAAAAGTGAACTAATACAGTTGCCTTCTGCCTGTGTGTTGCGCTTGACAAACGAGCTGCTTAAAAGAGGTGTTTGAGAGCCGCTTTCGCTTCGCTGTCTGTCACTAAAAGAGATGCCGTGGAAAACATGCGTTCCACGTCATCTGACGTCACATTTACAACGGAAACTGCCCTTGCGAGTCGGGAAAGCAAGGGAAAGTGGCTAGCGTTCGCTTTCCGTTAGGTCGGAACCGTTTAGGAACAAAGCTTGCAGCGTGGAGCTTGCAGGCGCAGGCGTGACCGCCGTTCCTATCCCATGGTCTCTCCTGTTTCGGGTGGATTCACGAACCAATATTTTAGGCCTTCGTAGACGCTGCTTCGGGAAAAGGCATCCGAGCGTCTAGGCAGGGGGGCCAGTATTGCAAAACGTCCTGGGGGAGGAGGGGGGAGCGAGAGGGGAGATGGGGCGTAAGCTGATTGCGAAATTTCGCAGTGAATCTAGCACCGCGCTAGCGTACCGATGACGGCGAGGTTGGATGCGATCACCGACGGTTCCGGACGCAAAAAACAAAAGTGAAGCGTGGGGAGACAGCTCGATGATGATGATGATGATGATGATGATGATGATGATTTCTATTGGTTTCCTCTTTGTATCGGGGTGATGACATGTCATCTTACCAAAAAGGACTAATATACCTATGTTTTACACTCTTGGTTTAATACTAGCGCTGCTTAGGGCAGGCACAAAAAGCTTATTAGGCACAAAATACTTTTTTTTCTGTTACAGTGGGTAACTGTGTTAGTCAATATTCCCCTCTCTGTTTTTCGTCCACCAGCATTCTAATCTTCTTTTCGCCCCCTCGACAGCCTTGAAGTTAACTTCCTCTCTGATACCCTTAAATCCTAGCGCTTCTGGAAGCCGAATATTTTCTTCATGTAGATTTGGATGGATACCATCACATTCTAACACTATGCGCCGCATAGTTTCTGTTCCTTTTCCGCAGACCACGCATACCCCATCATGTTGTGAATACTTCCCCACAAAGCTTTTAGTTCACAGGTAACGTGCTCTAGCCTCAAAACGCAAAGCGCTGCCCTGTGAATTATCGTAGAAAATTTCCTTTCTGATGTTCAATTTCTCGGTCCTGTACATCTCTAACGACGTTTTAGCTTCCATTTTTTCCCTCAATTTATTTGTTTCAATCTACCTTGCCTCTTTTTTCGTTACCTTGGCTGTTTTAGATTCTCCACTGTTCTTTCCGTATATCATCGTTAGCCTTCTAGTCTTCTTTAACCACTGCGTGTCCACGCTTTTCAAGTATAGGTACCTAAAAACCTTAGCTGCCCACCGTCGTTGATCCATTGCTCTCAACCTCATCTCAAAACATATTTTACTCTGTGCTTCTCTAACTTCAAACGACGCCCAGCCCATATCTCCCTGAACTGCTGCGTTAGTTGTTTTTTCATGCGCGCCTAAGGCCAAACGTCCTACCGTTCTCTGGTTCACTTCAAGGCCTGATAGAACTTTTGATTTTAAGCAGAGTACAGCATTCGCAAACGTGAGACCCGGAACCATTACTCCTTCCCACATTCCTCTTACTACTTCATATTTGTTATACCCCCACAGCGCTCTATGCTTCATTATAGTTGCATTTCGCTTTCCCTTAACCTTAAGTTGCTCCTCGTGAGTTCTTAAGTAGTTATCCTCTTCGTTTATCCACACTCCCAAATATTTATATTTCTTCACTCTGGGTAATTCGCTTTGCTGGATAGGCACTACGTCAGTGGTAGCATCATTAAAGGCCATTATTCCAGATTTTTCTGCAATAAATTTAATCCGAGGTCGGTGGCTTCCTGGCCGCTAATATTTATTAGCCGTTGCATATCGGTTTGGTTATCAGCTAAAAGAACAATGTCGTCTGCGTATAACATTCCTGGAATATGCTGTTGTACCACTTCACCTTGTAGCATATGGTTTAGGCTAAACCCTACTTGACTTTCTTCCAGTTTCTTTTCTAACCCTGCCATGTAACGCATAAACAGTATTAGGCTCAAAGGGCATCCCTGTTCCAGTCCCCAATGGATGTTGACCTGCTGGGTGCATTTCTGTCCTTCCCATGTAAGGTGCACTATATTGTCTTTATAGATTGCCATAAGGAACTGTATTAACTCGTCATCTAATCGTTGAAGTTTCAGCATCATCCACAGCCGTTCTGTGTTTACGTTGTCATATGCCCCTTTAATGTCCAAGAACGTAATCCATAATGGTCTATTCTGTGCTTTCGCAATTTCAATGCATTATGTTATCACGAACAAATTGTCATCCAGTCGCCTGTCTTGTCTAAATCCATTCTGCAGTTCCCCAAGTATTTCAGTTCAGTTCAGCCTGCAGTTCCCCAAGCAGCCCGGGCGAAGGCGCCGCCAAAGTAAAAAATCACAAGGTGAAGTTGGTGGGAGAGATAGGGGGAGGGGGATGCCACCGCAGTAGTTCCGCACGACGGATACCAACGGCTTAGAGCCGCGTTTATTTGGCGGAAAATCGCGGCGAACTTCGTAGCAGCGCTGTATTTAAGGACATAAGTGTAGTAGAATCGCTGCTTATAAATACACCGTGCTTGTAATCAGCCAATCGATTTTAACAGTACTGAGTTATTGTTAAATTCAGGGCTACGGCTTGCTAATGTTTAAACTTGGGATGGTGGGATCTTTTGCGTATTTTTGCATATTTTGACAAAAAACAGCGCGTAAAAAGAAAAGTGCGCTTTATTTTGGAAAAAATACATGTATTTCCATTCCCATTCCATTCCTGGCCAAATGAGCTTAATTCAATTCCCAATCCGTTCCTCCGAGTATTGTCGCCATTCCATTCCCATTCCATTCCGGGGTCGCGAAAATCTGGAATGATTCCGGATTAATTCTAATTCCGGACTGGTAACTCCGCAACACTGCAATCAACCAAGTGATAGAGAAGTGTGCTGAGTATACTGAACCCCTATATATAGCCTTCATAGAATATCAGAAAGCATTTGACTCGGTCGAAACCTCAGGAGTTATTCAGGCATTACGGAACAAGGGTGTAGATGAGCATTATGTAAAAATACTAGAGGATATTTACAATCGGTCCACAGCTTCCATCATCCTCCCTAAGAAGAGCAGTAAAGTACGTATTGATTGATTGTAGGGTTTAAAGCGCCGACGCAACGCAGGCGATGAGGCGCGCCGTAGTGGAGAGCTCCGGATTAATTTTGACCACCTGGAGATCTTTACCGTGCGTCGAAATCTCGTACACACGGGTGTTTTCGCTTTTCGCCTCCATCAGAAAAGCGGCCGCCGCAGAGTAAAATACCTATAAGGAAGGGCGTCAGACAAGGAGACACAATCTCTCCAATGTTATTCAGAGCATTTTTACAAAAAGTAGTCAGAACATTAGATTGGGAACAGGTGGGAGTACGGGTTAATGTAGAATACATCAGTAACCTTATATTTGCTGATGACGTTGCCTTGCTAAGTAACTCGGAGGACAAATTGCAAAGCCTGCTTACCGCATTGGACAAACAGAGTAGAACCGTGGGCCTGAGAATTAATATGCAGAAAAATAAAGTGAAACTGAATCAATCAAGTGAAACTGAATAAAAAAACTGAATCAATAACCTCGGTACAGTACAGCGTTTTGAGATATGTGGCGACGCAGTAGAATTGGTAAGCGAATATACCTACTTAGGCCAAGTTGTAACCCCAGATCCCAATCATAAGTAAGAGGTAATTAAAAGGATTAGAATGGGGTGGAGTGCATTCGGTAGGCATTCTCAGATAATAAATGGCAGCCTACCATTAATCCCTGAAGAAGAAAGTGTATGACAGCTGCATCTTACCGGTACTCACCTACGGGGCAGAAACTTGAAGGCTCCCTAAAAGGGTTCAACTTGAAATTGCGGAAGACTCAGCAGGCAATGGAACGGAAGATGATAGGTGTAACATTAAGGGGCAAGAAGAGAGTCGAGTGGGTCAGGGAGCATACGCGTGTTAACGACACATTAGTGAAAATTACGAAGAAAAAATGGACGTGGGCAGGGCGTGTAATGCGAAGGAAAGATAACCGTTGCTCATTAAGGGCAACACAGTGGATCCCTAGAGAAGGCAAGCGTGGCAGGGGGCGGCAGAAAGTTAGATGGGCAGATGAGATCAAGACGTTTGCGGGGATAAATTGGTCGCAGTTAGCGCAGGGCCGGGGCAATTGGAGAATAATGGGAGAATAATGGGAGAGGTCTTTGCCCTGCAGTGGACGTAGATAGGCTGTTGATTATCCAAAGTAAGCCTTGGGAATCTGGACTGGACCTATATAACCTGGCAATGTCATCCTTGCCGTTTTGTTCGAGTACGAGTACGAGACCCGAGATACGAGACTCGAGGGTCTAGCGTACAAGACCCGAGGCAGTCACGAGTACCCAGATGTGACCGGAAATCCGTTATAGCGGGATGGAACTACGCTGAGAAGGCGATACATTAGCCTATGGGGTATTTTCGCTCTCCGACTGTCATTACATCACCGATTTATGTTTACCGATTACATCACCGATTTATCACCGTGGAGCTTCAGGGAGGAGAAATTAAGTTCTGCGAGTTCGTGCTCGTATTACCGAGAAAAAGTGAATGTGAATGAAAAATTGCTATTTGACGTTGGATAGAAAATAAAAAGCTCCTTGACTAAAACAGTATTCTGCCAAAACATATTACCGAGATTTCAAGGTAATCAGAAATTCCAGAACTTATATTCGAGCCTTACCAATCATTCTGCTTTTGATGTTGATGCGGTTGGCACTTTCAGAATAAATTCAGGTTCTTTGGCTACAGTCGTATTATGTAGTATTTCAAGGCACGAACAGTCCGCTTTATGGAGACGCCAATAATTTAAAATGCGTTACATTTGAGTCAGAAAATTACGCTAGTTGATGGGGGCTTGTGTACCTATCATGCACCACAAAATGAGAGGAGGAACGTAGACGTACACAGAATCCGGGTTCCAAAAGTGGGATTTTTCTTAACCATAAAGGTATCCAAAACAATATTGCAGCTTGTAAATACTAAAGCATTCACAAGCTTCTAATCTAATGCTTTAGCATTTCAATGCTAAAGCATTCAACATTTGCGAATGCTAAAGCATTTAACATTTGCGAATGCTAAAGCATTTCAAAATTGTGTAATTTCTGCTTAAATTGTGCAGAGACGAGCACCGACGAATGCTCCGCGTCGTCGCGGAAGCTGGACTTGCCGGCCGGTACCGCAATATAACCGCTCCTGTCCGGGCAAGACCAGCTGAAGACATCTTCTCGGTGGAGCAGTTCTTCTACTTGTACATGGTGCTGTTCTGCATTGATTTCATGACTCTTGGGATGGAGCTGTTGTGGCACCGGAAAGTTAAGAATTATCACCATTAATAAGTTCAGAGAAAAACAGCATGAAAAAAAAAACAAAAGTAAGCTATTTCGAACATTTATGTAAAGTTATTTTCATGAAAACGACTTTGCTAGACAAAATTTGTCGATTTGAAAATTTCGAGTTTTAAACGCTGCGAAAAAACTCTTGATATAATTGAGCAGCTTTTGTGCGAAGTAAACCTTTTTGCCTTTTAATACAAGAAATACACCGAGAGTATGCCCTCTCGAGGTTTTTTGTTCCAATCTTGCCAGAAAATGGTGGACGGGGTATTTATGGAGAAAGTTGAAACATTGCCGTAAAACAGTACTCCTTGACATGAAACCCCTCCTATCAAATCCGGAGGGGCTCTATTGATAAGTTACCTCAGGCCAATATGGAGAACTTGTTTTGAATATAGGCGACCAGTCTATTGGGCCTTACACGTGCAAAATATCCGCTGCATACCAAAAAGGTATAAATGGTTTGTTATGGCAAATGGGCTGCTGGAGGAGCTGCAACTTCTTACAGATACCGAAAGCCCCTAAAAAAAACGAGAGAAAATGACAGGGCCCCACGATCGTTAAGAACAGGAGGCGCTTTAATTCATAGGTGGCGAAAAAAATGTATTTTTGACCTGTAAACTAAGTGCTGCAGCATACCATATATTTCACGCTGTAGAGTAAGAAGCAACTGGCATTGGGCAGGAGCGAGAGCAATGCTTTTCTCATTATTATGTAGCACCACCAAACGCAACAAAAATACCAAGTATTTCTGGTAGTCATTTTAGAAAGCATCGCATGAGAACAGTGGGTATAATCTTAAAATGGAGAATAGACAAAGACGTGTGCAAAGCTTTCAGCCAAATTAAACCAGGAGTCTGTTTGTTCATTTGTTTTTTATTTGTGAATCCATATTAAGTTTTGGGGCATGGAAAAGCGAGAACTTTGTTTCACGAAAATTCATCCCGTTGAATGTGCTAAAAATATTGCAAAAAGCTTTCCATTTATTTCACTATTTTCAATGCGATGTGGCTACTCGTAACATCGCTCCTACTGAAATATTGTTACGGGACTAAGGTGGGCAATGCCTCACAGCCCCTTGACTGAAGAATGATTACGACGACGACGACGTTTCTGGTGCGCATCTTGCGCGATCTCGGTGTCATGGCCGCTATGACCATTCTGTACATAGATCGCTTCACCCAATCCCATCGTTCATCTCATCTGTGTCCTGCCGCCACGTAACATATGGTAGGCATTATTCCGTGCCCAAATAATCCCCTTCATCCATTTTAATTCGGAAGTTATTAACGGATTTCTAGTGGTGGACCAAAGGCACTGCCGAAAGTACAAACACTAGTTGGCAAATCACGTCCTGAAATTTTCAGGCATCGCGAAAGTTTCCGATTCTTTCCTTGAAATATCAGTGTAACGTTTTACCACCTGCTTCAAAAGAAATATTTGATGTGTTCGAAGTACCAGTCTTGGAGAATGCATGGCCTGGTAATAGTACTTGTGAGCGCGAAAACAATAATTTAATGTTTGGTATTATTTGCTGCGCTAGCGAAGCACGCGTGCAACAAAAACAAATAAAACGCTACTTGTAATGCAAGGGCTGCGTACTTTAGGACGGCCGAACTGATCGACAGACTTTTCAGCTCTTCTATTATGCGTGACTAGTATGCTCGAATTTGTCCACCAATATAAGACTACATTTCAAGCCCCGCATGCAAAGAAAACGGTGGAGGCGGCCTAACAGATTCAACACACCTTTTGGGTTACTGCAGCCATCAGGTAGCATTTTTTCATCATAAGCACAATTATTCGAACATTTGGAAGTGGTCGTTTTGCGCAGCACATTAAAAGATTAAAGCGCGTTCGAGACGTCATTAAACAGCAAAGATGTGTAGGCTTTTAGTTCCGCCGTATAGAATCACCAAAACAAAATACCCAAGCAAAAGGACGAGCGCACGTGAGCGTGCGTCTCGTGAGAAGCGGCCAGCGTGGGCCAAGCGTGCGCGCGGGCTTACGCCAGGTGAAGAGCCCGCAAAAAATACAAAGAAAAAAATGGCTTTCTCCAACTTGCACTGGTGGTGCAAGGCTGGAGAAATATTAGAGATGTTGGCCTCTCTCTCTTCGCCGGAGTCCTGGGTGTTGTACCTTACATGGGTTACCGAACTTTCCGCGGAAAGTACTCCATGAGTGACACGCCCGGACCGTTTCGTCCGAAGGCTTTCACATCTTTCCCAACGGTGACCGTGTTAGGATGCGCTACAACCGGCGGCAACCGGCTTCGCGAACACGGCATCTGTGCTCCCCACTTCCGGCGCGAAAGCACGGGAACTGGCCAAGAGAACAGCCTGTGAGAGATCACGGCATGAACTCTGGACACAGTGTTCTCAAAGGTCGAGCTGGCCGATGGCGGGCGCTCCTCCAGAGGTCCACACTCAAGACAATGGTGAAGTGCTGCTCCTCCCACAAAGAGGCTGCCATCTCTGTTAGGCCGAAGAGGAGGCGAACCGTTCGAAATGAGCGAATGGCTGAATCTGCAACAAGCAAGTTGCACCCACCGCAGACAGTGCAGCTTCCGCCGAATATGCCCCCACCACTGCGGCAAGTGAGGGAAGCGACTGAGCCTGCTTACCATAAGGCACCCTGTGGCACTGCACTTCTCGCAATGTTCAGTGGCCCTCGATCCTCTCAAGGGCAACTCCTCAATGCAAAGTGTGTAGGTACGAATCCACAGCCTGTCGTCCAACACAATCTTTAAAGTGAGAAGGCTCTGGAAATGGTAAAGCATTTAACTACTGCAATGCGTTCACTGCTTTCTGGAGTGAAAACGTACAGGCCACGAAGATATTTTCCGAAGTATTTGACGTTGTTGAGCCTCGTCTTGTGGTAATTCTCTAACGTTCTGAAGTACAGTTGCAATGGTCCATAGCAGATCATGAGTGTTTATTTAGTGTGATGCAGTGCAACCATCGATGTATTCCTACGACTTGACTTGTTCTGTGAGCTTTGTATCATGCAAATTATCAAACGTTCATCAGGCGTCCCAACTGGGCAATGGATCGGAACTGTCGGAGCTCTCCACCTTCATACAGTTCTCCGCCATAGTCATCTCGTATCTCTGCCGGTGTTTCCAATCGCCCAGTCACACCGCAGAGCAGATGGCCCGGGCATTAGCTCGGGACGACCTCCCTGTCTTTCCTTTCATTATAGTTCCTTTCATCATAGAGCTCTTACTCTCGCCAACAGCAAGGCCGGCGTCCACATTGTCAGCTTTGTTTTTAGCAGTAAAATCCTTCCCGGTCTGGAATGTCTCCCTGAAAATGGCCGGATTGCCCTCCTTTACGGAATGCGAGGTTTCTGCTGATGCTGGATAGTGACACGTATGAGAACTCCATTTACGGCAAACGGGACCTTCCCCTCACTACTGCTGAAATTGCGGAAATGATGGCATCGGATCTTTTATCTTCACAAGCTCTTAATCCCCACAGACATCTAGCATCACGTCTTCACCCTTTGAGCTAGGACAACCAACATCTTGGCCAGACATCAATGCTCATCCGCCGCGCCAACACGAGCGAGGCCAGCCTATTCGCCGAAGCACATATCGTGTATCACATGACGAAGGTATACAATCACTCAACGTTAGGTAGGCCGAACGGTCAGCAAGAATGTGTTGGGGTTATCTCGTAGTCAACGGGCGCCACTGGTCGTCATGGTAAAGAATTTGTCCATATCCTACGGAGAGGTGGAAATCGGCCGAGGCAGTGCCCACTCCATTCAGAAACACGAGACGTAAAGACAAACGTTCAGCGTCTCTACCGCTCTAGAGAACACGTGCCGTTAGCGCACCAGCTTTTGACCTGTGTGCCGATGTCTGCAAGGAGTGAGCTAAAAGGGGCACACCGAAGGCACAAGTCATGAAGGCCGGTAGCAACTGTCTTTCCAGTTTTCGAAAGACAACGGTAACGTCCTCCCTGAAAATCAATGGTGAAGGCTTATCGTGGCTGCTGTAATCAGATACAAAGCCCCTGGCGCAGTAAACAAAAACGAAGAGGAAGAACCATCTCAGTTGCGTCGGCGTTTTGGCCTGACATGAGTATAGATGGTATCCACTGAAAAGTTTGGCTGTAAATGCCTTCGCTTGACAACACCGGCACGGCCACGAAAATGGCCGAAGCGCCACGAACATGGCACGGCTTTTGCCGCTGCGCCCGCACGCCAAAAAAAAAACACCGTCGGGCGTCGTCTCACCCGTTCCAACCCGATTCTCAACGGAGGTGTCAACAGAGAGGTTAGTAATCGCACTCACATTGGAGTCGATGCATTACTTTGCGTTTGGTGGGGTAGAGTTTAGAACGTCCAACACACGTCATGGGCTTAGCCCGGACAAGTACCACCAGCTCGCGGTGCCCGACGTAACTAGTGGCGGCGCATGCCCGCATGCGTGCCACACCAGTGAATACAACGTTTAGGGTGGCTGAAGTGATGACCTGCGAACTCACGTGTCCCCACAAAGTCTGCGAGATCGAGCTTCACCCCTGCCACCTCGTAGCGACCAGTTAACAGGGGTGATTGGAACTGCGTTGTGATTTCTTCGAGATGCTTCCGCGGCGGCGATGTGGCCGTGATGCGCAGGGTGCCTCGATGCACGCGCAGAGGCGCGCGCGTCGCGGGACTCTAGGAATACGCAGAGGTGGGTGCCAGCTGGTGGTTGTGTGAGAAACACAGTACTGCATTTGCAGGGGCAGCGCCCGAAAAGTTGGAGCAGATGCAAATAATGACAATAGACGGTTTTCTGCAAAGCTTCTAGTGGGCAAGTTACCTCTGATATCCCGACTACGCTGTGGCCTTTTGTCGGACACTCTTAACTTTTTAGTCACGCCAAGCTTCAGCTTATTTCTTTATTATGTCCCTTTGCGTGCCGTTAATTCAATATTCTACGCAACATCGTCAATGCTATCGCGCATCATTCTGACCCTGAAATATTAAATGCTGTACGAGGCTTTTCTGTTCCTCCTTTGGTGGGGGACGTTCGCCAGATATTGGGGCTGCGTTCTTAATTGCGCCGTTTTCCCAACGAATTGACTGGGTTTATTTCCTAACTCACTAATTTTTTAATCGTGAAACATATTTTTCATGGGGCCGTCAGCATTCTGCTTTCCCTACCTTTCCGACATCTTCATCAGTTCAGTAATTTAGGCCCAATTCAGGAACTCCGCCAGCACTGCTAATTCTGGCCAAACAGAACACACTTTTTGCAGTAACTTACAATCGCCCCCTATGCTGGTTTCTCTCTTGATGGACTAAACAGGCCAACATCGTCGTTAGGCCCTGTATCTTCACGAATCTGAGTATTCGAACAGGGTTACCAGCGAACGCAGACGAGTACATGGAAGGAAGAAACGACAGGACAAGGCGCTGACGTTTCTTACTTCCTTGTCGTTGTCTGCGTGTGCTAAAAACCCTGTTAATATGCATCTCCAACTAGGCCACCAAGCCATCCTCGGGAACTGAGTATTCGATCGCCGACAAGACCGCCATACTGGCATATAAACGCCGACTGCCTGCGGCGTTACCAAGTCGACTAAGCTGGCCCTTCTCACCATGAAATCGTTCCCGCAGCTTTTATCTAGCGAACTTGCTCAAAATCGGCGACCTTCAGCGGTACGACCTATATTTGGATTAGTTTTCTTTTTCACAGCCTGAGCAGCATTCCAGCTGCCGCATTTTTTGAAAAGAGAGAGAGACAAATCTTTAATCAGACACAAGAGGTCAGCCCCGAATAATGCTGGGCTTACTACTTCAGATCGTTCGTGAACATGTAATGAGGGTTGAATACTAAAAGAAATTATACAAATAAGAAGAATAAAAACGAAAGAAAAATCATCAGACGTGCACACGCACACACTTATACAGAACAAAGCGACAGAGTTAGTAACAAGCTTGAGTCCAGTACAGAGTCTCTAAGGAAAGCCACCAGAGCATTAAAGCCCCGCACCGCACTGCCTTTGCTGTTCCAGCAGCCTGAAAAGTCCTTTATGCTGAGATTTCGCGCCCGTAGTAAACGTCGTGCCGCCATTCGCGCAAGGCGAAAACATGGGCAAACACAGAACACGCGTTCAAGGTCCTCTCGTACCCCGCAAAGGATACACAGAAGTGATGTCACCAGACTGATTTTGTTACGAAAGCTTTTGGTATAGTTTAATTTCAGCCACAAAGGATGTATAGCACACTCTGTTGGTATGGATAAACCTTGTTGTATGCGAAACGTAGACTGCGGGTCTACAGCAAAAAGGGCAGCGTATTGCAGGCCCGTGTACCGCCAGCGCTGCAATTGCATGCGCCATCCGAGAGTTGACTATTCCGTTGACATACGTCTTGGATAAAGGGAGTTGTGCTGTCAAGCTCTTGGAATGGCCCTCGCGCGCGATCCGATCAGGTATTACATCGCCAACGATGCCACAGTGTCCTGGCAACCACTGCAACGAAACAGCTTTTCTTTGCGCAGTGCATCTGGTTGTGTGACGTTAATTTCATGAATCAGTTGGCCTTGATTACTTGAAACTACCCACGATTTTGGAGGGCAGGCCTTTGCAATCTGCGGCGCACCTCTCACTGCTACCAGCCCTGTTTTTGTAGCCGATCTCTTGTGGCTGAGCTTCTGTCTTACAGAGGCCCCCCGGATATGGTGCCCATACACCTACGGCAGAAGATTTAGAAGTCATTGACTCATGAGCATACACCTGGGTATACCTGCCATAGCAGCGAGATATATGCTGAAGTGTGTAGTAGCTCAAAGCAGGTGGAGCCATCGCTGCCTTTTTCCTGATTCCAGGAACTGATGTTATTGACCACGTAGAAAACTGCCACGGTGGGAACTCCGGTCTAAATAGAGGTTGGTAGTATGGCGGCACGAATTCCTGCACATGACTAATGGAGCTATTGGCCGAACGATGGGCAAACAAACCGCTAACATGGCGGAGGCCGACACGGAATAGCACGATCGCCGAGAGGCATCTCGTTCCACAAAGTGTCCCGGTCAGTGAAGTGCACTTAGGGAGCTCCAGGCAAAACGCAGAGCTTGTGCGTTTAGTGCCTCTAGTTGCTTGGCGTTGCTCTTGGACAGTGGACCGAGGCCAGGCAGGCTGTAGCAAAGCAGACCAATAAAGATTGCCTTGTAAAGTCGTAGCAGCGCAGCAACCGAGAAACCCCGTGCAGTTCCTGCAAGGATCCGTAGGATGTGCACGAAATACTGTAGTTTGTATTTTTGGCACCGAATTTGATAGGTCCACCACATTGACCTCTCAAAGACACTGCCCAAAAATAGATGCCATCGCACATAAGATATGGTGCAGTCTGCTATAAACATGGCATAACGAGACATTCACGTCTTGTAAATGCCATCGCAGCGCATTTTTCTTGCAAAAGAACCAGAACACAAATTTTCAGGTATCGTGCCATATTTCGGATCGACAATTACAGCTTTGCTCGTGTGCTTCGGCGGTTTCTTCCCGAGAACCAGATACAGATGTCGTCAGCAAACAATGATATATTCATGCCAGGAGGTAATACTTTCCGGAGACCAACAAGACAGATGTTAAAGAGAGTGGGACTAGGGACACAGCCTTGCGGAACACCTTGTCTTATAGCGTATCCTATGTAAACGTATAAAACGTCCTCTTGCACCCGGTCGGACAAGTACAGCCCGTAGAGCGCCCTTCCGAACAGTTTTTTTTAGGTCGGCTTGAACCTCCTTTACCATGTTTTGCCTCTTAGGGAAACTTATTAACGACTATCGATTGAATGCAACCACGAACGTTATCACTCATGCTATCCTTGAGTGGGTGTTACGATGTCGTTGATTTTAAGTTGCCCCACAACCTTATACCCCACCATGATGCCCCGCGCGAAATGCAGCTTTCATTTACTAACAAAATCAAGCGTGAAGTTTATCCTTTGTGCGTAATTGGTACTCTCCTCCCTTTCTTCAACCTGAATGCGGTTGAAGTTTAGGTGGCTCGGCCTTTCAGAGGTGCGTACAGCCGAATTCGTTGGAACACATGCGACGTGTAGGGATGAAACAGCGTAGGGGAGGCAATATCAGCGAATTTCCTGCTCTGGTTTTAACGTTGACCATGTGGCCGGGTGCAACTATTTTTGGCGCAGCTCGATGAAATCCACGAATAGAACTGACAATATCGGTCGAAAGAGCAGAAACACGCATTGACTTTCAACGGCAATGATAAACCGTGCAGATAAAGATATAAACGACGGATGTGCATTGCTCTGTTATATTCCCGGAGCTTACTGCAGCAGAATTTTCGCTTGAAATCAGAAATGGGGTAGCGGCGCTGAAGACAGGCCTTTGCAGATGACAAGTGTCCCACTCATAGGCGTGCGCAGAGTTCTCGATTAGGGGGGGCAAAGTCTTAGCGCTGCGCCCCCCCCCCTCCCCCCCCCCCCCCCCCCTACATCAACTCCCGACCTCTTTTCACTGAAGGCCTAGCGGTCCGAACGCAGTGCGAAGAGGGATGTTCGTAAAATTTTTATTTCAATGCGATGGAATTGCAACACACAAAATATTTCTGAGCAGAAATTTTTAATTTCATGTGTTACATCGGCAAGGTATGGGGCAAATTTGGCGCCCCCCTTCAGATGATTAGAGGGGGCGGCCGCCCCCCCTGCCCCCCCTGTGCGCACGCCTATGGTCCCACTTGTTTTGTCTCTGCCTACCGGGAGGCAGTAATGTGAGTGTACTTAAACACCATCTATGTGCTCTTGTTGCTCAAAGATTGCAATCATCATAACGTTCTGTGTCTTGTTGCGTGGGCCCAGAGAACTGAGAATGTCGACAGCAAGCATTTCAGTAGCCAGTGTTGCCTTGCTTAGAACATGCTTCTTGTCGGATGTTGACACAATCACCAGTAAAATCAAAGCACTTACTCAAATAACAAATAATTTGAAGATACTTACGGCGGTGACCACCACAAACCACATTCGTAATGACTGGTTCTACTACCAAAACTATTGCAGCACGAGTAATCCTGAGTTTTTAAAGTTATGATGTAATTTTTGTGTGGGTATAGCCTGTGCACATGCCGTCCAGTCGAATTACGTCTGTCTGGTTACTCGAGAGTAATTTAGAAGCACGTTTAAATTGTAAGGCCTGTGAGATAGAGAGACATAATTTAGTTCAAAACCACAGCTTTTTACGGCTTCTTTCTGCGGCATCTCGTCGGATGTCTTTCTAGCTGACTTGATGAAGTGCCACGCAGAGATTTTCGTGAGTGGAATGCTTCTTTGTTTCTTGTACAGACCGTTGCTTTTGTTATCTTTTGGTAGACGACCTGTTTTGAAGCAGCACTGGAGAGGGAGCCACGTAAAGCAGTTTATCTTACGGCAGTGATAAGTTTTGAACAAAGCACTTTGCGGTTGCTAATGTAATGCGTTGGAAGTCGGTGCACGTGTATCCGTAGAATATGTACTGTAGTGACTCTTCGGTCCGAGGGTACAGCTTATGGTGTGTTGCTCAAATGTTTGGAGATTTCATCAGCACTCTTTTCACAAGCACTTTGTGCACCAAATTGTCACATCTTCCTAGACGTACAGTTTTCATTCAAACGAAAGCGTAATTACAATGCGGAAGCTTGAATGCCCGTTCAGGGTTGATTGAGCCCCTTGCAAATTTTTAAATATGCTCTGTGTATGCACAGCATTGAGTTTTCCCGAAGACAATTCATATCGCGGACTCCGCCCAAGCTGCAGCAGTCTGTCTTCCGCTAGTGAGCCTGCATTTTCCTCCAGATCAGGGAAACTAAAACGTGTGCTTACGCTCCAGAGTCTACTCGCTTAACCCCGATAGTGTGAGCCTGTTTCCGAGAACTCCCTTAAGAATGTGAATAGGACCTTCTTGTTTTTCTGGGTTTCTTTTCGTGCTATCAATAAATTTGTGGCAAAAGAACGTGTTTTGTGGATTATTGCGGTTTGTAAACCTATTATCATAACGCAAACTATTCAAGGCTATGCGACAAACCTAACGTAAAAAATGTAAATAGCATTTTTCTTGATTGTGTACTCCAATTATGCAGCCGTCATATGATCTAAATTTATTCACCCAGCCACATTCATTTCGGTAACACCCAAGGTGAACGTACATAATCTTTTGTTTTCCTCATGTCACCCGCCTGTCTCCAGTCTCCAGTTCTGTCTACAAGTACTACTTCTAGCCAGTTATGGTGAACCAGTTTGTCAGCACCCGTACTACTGCACTTCAGAGATACATAAATTGGCGGTTGTCTACGCGAGTGGTTTGACTTCCTGCTCCTGACGGCGTGTATTGCATGTCGGCATATGCGCCTTTTTGCTGAGTGGTTGTTAACGCCTTGCTGTGAAGAAGGGCGATCATTTCAGGTGTTCGATGTGTTGAATAGGTTTGTGATTTATTGAGAACATTAATTCTCATCCTGGTATGTTGCTTACGCATGGGCGCTTAAAAGGGACATTCCTACCAGTCCTCTTTGACCCCTGTTCTGATTGCCCTGTAATTATCTGTGTGCTTTGCTGTTTGTGCAAATTCACTTCGGTGCTGTTGCCAATTATGATTGCTTAGAGCTATGGAAGGAACAATAAATTTCTATTTGTGTGTGACCACTGGGACTGTGCGTTGTTTATTTATTGTAGCTTGTTCTAGGGTTTGTAACTTTTACTCATTTTTTTATAAACTCACCCACCCGCCAGTCCTGTTTCATGCGATATACAAAGCTTCAATCGCCTGCTGTCTGTTGACGTTGTGTAGGGAGGTAAATTGCCATATTTTGGATGGTGCAGCGGAACATCTTTGTAGTTAGCTGTTTTATACAATATCTTTTTCCAGGAGAATCACTCATTGTTCGAGACAAATGATGAAATAGTTTCCTATCTTATCGGTAACTGCCAAGTTAAAAAAAAGACCCCGACATGCCCCCGCGGGATGGGCACGAGTAAATGCAGAGCATTAGCGGCGTTACGCGCGTGGCGGTGGCGATGGGTGTTGTAATGGTGGTGGTAGGGTTGTTGTTGTTGTTGGTATGATTGGGGAGAGAGAGAACGAGACGAGTATTAGGTAACGTCAAGTGTTATTATTAACGCGTAGAGGGAGAGGAGGCGGAGAGAGAGCGCGCTATCACGCCACCGTCACGGCACAACGCGCCCGCACCTGCTGTTGCTACGGTGCTTGCAACGCCGGAGCGCGTGCTGCACCTGTTGTTGCAAGCGTGTTGAGGGCGAGGAGGAGGGGGGGAGAGGGCGCAGCTGCCGTGGTGCGGACGCCGAGTTACGGACGCATAACATCGTGAGTTAAAGAAATGCTCTGCATTTAAAAAACGACAGTTTGTTGTTCTGCACGTAAACGACCTAATCTGACCCTGTATAAGTGTTCAGACTGTTTTTAGGTTTTGTAAACTCTTTGAAGTTCGTAAACTCCTGCAATGTTAAATATTTCAAGTGTAGGCGCGGCGTACCCGCGGGATTCGATGTTCTGTAGAAGAACTAATTTGTTCTGGCAAGAAGGCTTTAAAGAAAAGAAAGGCTTTGTTGTGTTTTGTATTTCCATTTATGCACAAGATTCAATAATACCGTTGCAACGACCCTCTACCTACTAGACCGTATCAACGCATCTTAAAGTTTTAAACGGAGATGGTTCACTTTTAAAATAAAAAAGAACTCCCACTCTTTTATTACGCAATAATGAATGCTATAGTACATGTTTAAAAAACGGAATTTCGTGTTTCTGCACAGAACTGCTACGAAAAAGAATAAAAAAACAGTATATTTCGCGTTTTCGAAAAGTAAATCTAATTTCTCCTTGTCCGAAGTGTTTCAGAAATATAATATATTTATTTGGTCCTCCTGCGTGCTGTAGTGCCAATTTTTCGGTTAAGTAGGCATTACAAAGTGTTGCAGTAAGTAATACGAAATGCAGTCTTCTTAGAATTTGCCATCTATGTGAGCTTGCAAAGTACTAAAACTACCAATTGTAGTGTCCTTCGCAAGAAACAAGTGCAATGATTTCGTTCATTGGGTTATCTTACTATAACAGCCGAAACTTGTGAACATACCACCAACATTATGGGGCTAAAATTTTTACACCAACGTCTTTAACAGGTTTTATTAAGGAAATAGTGAAATATATGGCAACACCGAAAAATGAATTAAATTTTTTGAGGCACCTCATTATCCGTAGAAGCTTTCAAGTGAACGCCGGGAATACTTATCAACCATTTATATACTGCAACATCCTTTCGTTGTGCGAATTACTGCGAAAGGCTTCTTTATTGCTGTTGTTTCTGCATCTATTTCTTCGCTTTGGTTATTTTTTTTTATCCTGTTGGCGCGAAATTCTGCAATAGCTAGTCTGATGACACAAGCCACAGGTTCTTTAGAGTCAGAGGTCTGCATGGCTGGAGTACGCCTGTTCTATTTATGTGTTGTTAAGTTCGGTTTGCACCCGCCTTGTCTTAATATTTCTTGCACTGGTGGCAGCGTTCGGAAATAGCCCAGTCAATAAAGAAAAAAAGCGGACATAACGCTGGGGTGACGACGCGGCTTTTATATAATCCATGCCGCGGAAACCCGGGTGAAATCCCGTGCGAGCTACAAATTATAATTTATTTACTTTTTTACTTTTGGAATCACCCTGTTACTTTAGCCCCACTATCATCATCATAAGCGCACGCGACCATTATCATGAACCGCATGGCAGGTAGTGTTTAGAGTGATTTCATTCTACCCCCTTCTTCCTGCTAACAGACGGCCAAGAAAGAAGGAACGTCTGCATTGGCTCACTGTCTATTGGCCGCGAGGCCCACCACTGGAGAGGCCGGCGCTGCGATCGTTTTGACGTCACTTGTAGGATCACCGTTCCTATCTTGCTGCGTAGTTGGCTTGCAGCGCGTGACGCTTCGCTTAGGCAGCGCGTTCTAAAAGTATTTTCGTGTTAATTTCCTTCGTTTGAAGTTAATTCTCAGTGCGTCAAGCGCAGTTTGAACTATGGTGACCGTATAACGGTATAAACTGTGGTAGATTATCCGTAAACACCATGAGCGTGGTGGTGTATTACGCATGCGACCGAAGCGTAAGCAGCGGCTTGTTTCCCCGATCAACAATGTGGACTACGACGATCGCCGAGTGAAATTTCTAGATTTCCCTTGTTTGCAAGAAATGTATAAAGCAGAAAATCGTGAAGCGTTAACTGCTCGCCGAAGCACACGCACCCGCCGTGCCTGCCCGCCCGGCCGAGGGTGCGGCTCGAACCGACGCAGGTCGCGGCAGCAACAACTTGTCGCCGCTTTTTAAAATCATACAAGTCATGGAAAATGATGATGATGATGATGATTGGAGTTTTTTGGCGCAAGGCCAGCTGGGGCAAAGAGCGCCAAACAAAAGTATCTAGAAGAAAATAGTGGCTACTACAGCCAGAATAACACTAAAATCAATTAACGACAATGACGATGGCTGGTGTATAGGGCCAGTTTTGATTACGCATGATAGGAAATGAGGTTTAAAAGGTTTACATCAGACAAATATTTAAAAACGCGTTGCACAGAGACCATGGCATTATCACCCAAAAACAACGAAGGGTGTAGCGGAATGTGTTGTCTGTATAGTTCCTTGAAGTGTCTGTGTCTTGTTGTGTCGAGTGCCTTGCATGTGATTAGGATGTGGACTACGGATAGGCCCTCCCCACACCTGCTACACCCAGGTCTTGGAGAGCTAGTGAGCAGGTGTGAGTGTGTTACATGCGTGTGGCCTATCCGCAACCTAGCTAAGGTAACTTCAATGTGTCTGTTATGTGAGTCAGTAGCGTATGGTCCCAAGTGAGGTTTTATTACATGTAACTTGTTATCTGTCTGTTCACTCCAGTGTGTTTGCCACGTGTTGTGAAGTTGGTGTCTGATGTGTGGCTTCATATCTGTGTACGGAAGTGTTGCTATGCCCACTGAATTCAAGCGTGTAGCAGCAGTGGCCATTTCATCTGCAGTTTCATTCCCGGCTATTCCACAATGGCCAGGAACCCAACATATTGTTATTTCAAGACTTGATGCGTGTGCCACCATAAGGCCCTTAAAAACAAGATTGATTACATAATTTTTTGAGCGTTTTCTAGACAAAAGTGCACGTACAACACTAAGAGAATCTGTAAAAACTATGGACTTTGGAATTTGATGTTGGACAATGTGGTCTAAAATAAGTAAAATGCCGTGTGCTTCAGCTGTAAAAATGCTGTTGTGGGAGTTCATTCGTTTTGCCATGTTAAAGTTCGGTCCATGCGCAGCACAAGACACAGCATCAGCTGTCTTTGATGCGTCGGAGTAAAACTCTGCACACTGGTACTTATCCTGTAGGAAGAGGAAATGCTGCATAATAGCTGCCCTTGGTGCCCTGTTTTTGTCGGACTGCACAAAGGACAGGTCACAAGAAACATCCCTGGCTTGCCATGGTGCAATAAAATCAATGATCGCTGTCTTGTGGATATATGAAAATGACACTGCTAGCTCAGAAGCTTCTGCTCTCACTCTGAGAGGGAACGGCATGGGAATAGATGGACGGTTTAAAAAGAGCTGCTGTGAGGATGCATCATAAATGGTCGAGTTAAGAGGATGATTTGTGAGAGACATGATTTTAGAGGCATACAACAAGTCAGTGTATATCCTCTGGTGATACAGGGACCATTTGTGGCACTCTGCATAGAGGCTTTCAACAGGGCTGGTGCGAAAGGCGCCACAAGCAAGGCGAAGCCCCAAATGCAGAACTGGGTCAAGCATTTTAAGTGCCGTTTTCGTTGCAGACCCATATACGACGCTGCCGTAGTCCAAGCGAGATCCAACCAGTGCAGTATACAGACGCAGGAGTAGCTGCTTGTCTGCACCGTACGATTGGTGAGAGACAACTTTAAGGATATTCATAGTTTTTAGGCATTTTTGCTTAAGCATGTTCAGATGAGGAAGAAATGTTAGTTTGTTGTACAATATTAGGCCTAAAAACTTGTGCTCCTTTTTTACAGGAATCGACACGTGGTTTAGAGTAATGTTAGGGTCCACATGGATCCCGCGAACACGGGTGAACACAACGTAAGTACTTTTTACGGGGTTCAGCTTAAAGCCGTTTGTGTCCGGCCAGCCAGCAAGTTTGTTCACGCCGAGCTGGACTTGCCGTTCACAGATTGACATATTACATGATTTAAAAGATATTTGCACATCATCTACATAAACTGAGCAAGAAATGGTTGGTGGCAATGCCTTACGGAGTGAGTTCATCTTCACTATGAAGAGTGTGCAGCTCAAAACACCTCCTTGAGGCACGCCATTTTCCTGAACATGTACATTAGAAAGTGCACTACCAATTCTTACACGGAAAGTTCGTTCAGACATGTAGCTAGAAAGAGTGCTAAGCATGTTGCCCGAAACACCAAATGACTTCAAGTCACTCAAGATGCCGTATCGCCATGCCGTGTCGTAGGCCTTTTCCATATCAAAGAAGACTGTAATGCAGAACTGTTTGTGAATGAGGGCATCTTTTATGTAAGATTCCAATGCAACAAGCTGATCATTGGTGGAGCGCCCCGCCCTGAAGCCTGCCTGGCAGCTCTCGAGAAGACCGTTGTACTCGAGGAAGTACACGAGCCTGCGATTGATCATCTTCTCGAAGAGCTTGCACAGGCAGCTCGTTAGGGCTATTGGACGGTAACTTGAGTGGGACGACGGGTCCTTTCCCTCCTTCAAGAAAGCCACTACAATGGCCTCCCTCCAAGAGTGTGGAATGTGCCCCGAAAGCCATATTTTATTGTATAGATGTAGAAGTGCTTCAAGTGTGTCTGCGTGTAGGTGTTGTATCATTGTGTATGTGATGTTGTCTGGGCCTGGAGCTGAGGGCTTACACGTGCTCAGAGCAGCCCTCAGCTCATGTAGTGAAAACAGGGAGTTGTAAGAAGTCTGTGATTTGTTGTTGTCGTGTAGGGACTTCTTTTCACAACAGGCTTTATGTTTCAGGAAAGTGTTCGTGTAGTGTGCTGAACTGGACACGTGTTGGAAGTGTTGTGCGAGTGTGTCAGCCTGGTCTTCAAGTGTGTCCCCTGTAGTGCTGACCAGAGGCAGGCTGTGTGTTTGTTGTCCCTTAAGTTTGCGTATTCGTGTCCATACTTTCCGTGAGTCTGTGTAGGAGTTTATTGATGTTATGAATGTACGCCAACTCTCTCGTTTTGCCTCACGGCGCACACGTTTTCCTAACGCCTTGGCCCGTTTGAACAAGAGGAGGTTTCCCGACGTGGGGTACCGACGAAGGATACCCCACGCCTTGTTCTGGGCCTCTCGCGCCCGCCTACAGTCCTCATTCCACCACGGCCTCCGCTGGTTGCGCGGGGCACCAGAGGCGTGGGGAATAGACTTTTCGGCGGCGTCGAGGATGTGCGCCGTGAGGAGTTGGGTAGATTCTTCAACGTGTAGGTGTCCTATGGATGTGTGGTGTAGTTTGGATGTCTCTGTAAATGTATTCCAGTTAGCTCGTGTTTCAGTGAACCTATTATGGGAAGATGGACTGCATGGGCCTTTACCTATGTATGTAAGTGAGGTGGGGAAGTGGTCACTGCCATATGGATCAGTTCCCACACCCCACTCGAGAAGAGGAAAGAGAACTGCGGAGCCAGTAGCCAAGTCAAGACATGAGTATGTGTTGTGTCCTATGTTATGGTATGTAGGCTGTTTATTGTTGAAAAGGCATGCTCCAGAGGATGTAAGAAACCTCTCTATCAGGCGACCCCGGGCATCCGTACTAGAAGAGCCCCAAAGAGAATTGTGAGCATTAAGGTCGCCTGTTAGAATGTATGGTTCGGGCAGCTGGTCAACCAGCGCCTCGATGTCAGAGCTCGAAAGTGTAACATCAGGAGGAATGTATATGGAGCATACCGTTATCAACCTATTAAATATTATTAAGCGTATTGCTACAGCCTCAAGGATAGTGTTTAAAGTGACAGGGTGGCATGCTAAGGATTTCCGGACGATCATGGCCACACCACTAGAAGAGTGTGTGCAGCCATCCCTGTCCTTTCTGAAGACCATGTAACTATTCAAGAAATTTGTGTGCTTGGAATTCAAATGTGTTTCCTGAACACACATTACACTTGGCTGATTAGCATGCAGTATTTCATACACATCGTCAAGATTTTTAAGAAGGCCTCTACAGTTCCATTCAATTATGTTTTCTCTTCCCATTATTTAGTGTGAGAGCTACTGGAGTGTGTGTGTTTGTTTATGTGTCGTCTTTCGGGGCTGTGACTCTCGCCTTTTTTGGCTTGTCGGGAGGCTTTGGCGTCGGGACGCGTTCCTTGCGGTGCACCGCAGGCAAGAACGGCACGACATCCATGTCATCGTCGGATGTCCTGGGTGTGCCCGTCGAAACGGGCCCCCCGGACTTGGCCCCCCCTCGGGAGCCCTTCGTTTGAGCCGCCACCGCCGAGGGCGTCCGGGGCGCCAGAGGTGGCACGGGCGGTGCGGTGGCGGTGGGAGCCGGTGCGGGGCCCGTGGTGTCCATGGCACTCTCCAACGCACTGGAGGACGGGGAGGCAGGGACGGGAGCGGCACCGGTCCCGACGGAAGAGGTTGCCACCACAACCGCTGCTGCCTCAGCAAGCGGTGTAGTGGCGGGTTGGGCTGCCAGAGGCAACCCAGGGGGGGGGCGGGGGCGGGACCAGGTGAGACTCGCTGAACTGGGTCCCTGTGGAAACCAGACGTCGCTCCGCCCCCCGGCGAGCTGCGTCGGCGTACCTCCCCAGAGGGAAAGAGGCGAACCTCTTTCGCGCCTCGGGGAAGGTGATGTTTTCTGTTACCTTTATGTTAATGATTTTTTTCTCTAGTTGAAACTTTTCACAGGCGCGAGAGTATGCTGCATGTGGACCCTGGCAATTCGGGCAGGTAAGGTTGGTTGCAGTGCAGTTGTCGGATAGATGATCATGCTGGCCACATTTGGCACATGTTGTTCTGCCACGACAGGAGTTGGTACCATGCCCGAACCTCTGGCACTTGAAACAGCGCCGCGGGTTCGGGATGTATGGCCGGACAGAACAACGGATTAAACCTGCGTTGATATGCTCGGGCAGTGTGCAGCGGTCGAAAGTCAGAATCAGATGTTTGGTGGCTATTTCTTTGTTATCTGTCCTAATGACGATGCGCCTTACTGCTGTCACGCCTTGATCTTTTAGGCCTTCAAGCAGATCGATCTCTGTCTCGGTTAGGAGGTCTGGCTCAGATATCACACCCTGGGAGCTGTTGAGGCTGCGGTGGGGTGTGACTCTGATATCCAGGTCTGCCATGCGGGTTTGGTTCATGAGAGTTGTGGCTTGCTTCTGTGATTTAACCTCAACTAGGACCTCGCCAGTTCTTAGTTTTTTAGCATTGTATGTGTTGCCTAGGATAGATTCAAGAAACTTGGATACAAGGAATACAGATTGTGAGGAAAGAGGCTTGGATTTGTCAACCGATTCAACTATCAAAAAACGTGGGTAGTTGTCAGGTTTCGGTGAGTTGATGGCAGGAAGAGGTGGAAAAGATTCTTCGGTGCGGACCCTTTTCAAGGTCCGATCATGTTTGGGGGGGTTTTACGATTTACCATATGGCATGTAATAGAAGCAGGGGACGGGGGTACTTTCTTCTCAAACCTTACCCTGATAGCCTGAGAGGTCCCGGAGCTCCCTGCCTGGTAGACAGACAGGGAGCCCATCCGCCGGAGCTTGACCTGGGCTCCGACGGCCACCGTTTGAGGCTTCTACCCTTCACCTTTAAACACATCACCACGGTAGGTTACAGTTTATGTTGGGGGCTCGGGGTCCGCGGTGTCGCCAACACCGTCACCATGTATACTCAAGGTGCCCCGTGCGGGGAAGTCGTGGAAAAGAAGTTCCAGATTGGTGAAAGTGGATGTTAGTGTGATGCAAAATTCTGGTAGGTAGTGTCATCAGCTGTGGTTTTCAAAGCGATGCTCAAATATCTGCCGCGATTTACGGCTACCGGCTGCGGAGGTCGGTCCCGGCAGCACCGGCCCGTTCACGCACGGTGCGGAGAGCGGCCGAAGGGTGGCTATGCTTGCGCGCAAGAATCGGCCGAGGCCGTGCAGGTATCTATAGATCGTCGATCGCTTCAACGGAAATCACTGCGTTTACAGAGTTCCCAGCGCGGTGAAACGTTCTGTTAGGGTCTGTCACTCGCAACTCTAACGGCAATGAAATATCTTCTGCGACGCCAAGCCTAAAGTTCCCAACATCCGATTACGTGCATCCGAAGTCGGCTGCGAGCTGTTGGCGAAGGCCCTCCCGTCGCGCACGCGCGTGTTGCGTTTGGGTTTCTCTAACTTCTTGGGGGCCCCCAACGCTCGGTTCTCCTATTCGAAATATCCCCATTACCCGAAGTCATTAACGACGTGTTTCGCCTCGTACGCAGCCTCGCCTTCTGTGGGCAGTCGTGAGTTTCGAAATTGATGCTTGAGAAATGCCGGCTTACTGTAAACATACAAAACACGCTGCAATTATAAATTACCACGCCGAGCGCCTAATGAAAACTAAATATAGCCTTGTCCGAACCCGCTCGAAGGCGTTAAAAACTCGCGTTCATACCATTCATACATTGCGCGCGGACAAGTCGCGAAAAGTAAACATCAGTCGTGCAGAGTACAGGCTACAGCAGTGATCGTTAATCAAATCCGGGCATGACTATAAAAACATCGTAGGGGAAATAGGCACTGATTAAGCCAAACTGCAGGCCATAACAATACTTTTAAGCATGTGCGGCGAAGCAATCTGATCACCGTTCTCGCGTCATTCATTTACCAAGCAATACGAGCAGTTCGCGCGGTGAGATCAAAAGTGAGCGACGCGTTTCCGTCGCTGTTACAAGGTGTTTGCTTGCACACACATGTCCCGTCACAAGTATTTCATAATGAATTTACAGCGTACTTTTCTCGGCATCAGTTGCATCGTCCTTGGCGTTAGCTGGCTGCGTATGTAAGAGCTGTGTGGGTCGCGATGGTAGCAGCTACCTAAACGCGGCGGTGTCGCCGGGAACAAGCGAGTCGCTGATTGCTTGCCCGAATTATTTGGTTTACAGAAAACTTTTTTGGTAATTTGCATCAAATCCACAAGGAGCGGGTGAGACGGTGTCCACAACAACAACAAAAAAAAACGCTTCCGCATACGCAGGGGAAATGCGTTGTAGCAGACGACAACACGATTCGGCGTCCTACAAGTGACGTCACTCGTAGGTGGCGCCACGGTATGTCCTCGAGGCCAATAGGGAGACACCGGCGACAGCAACTTGCTAATGAATAGAGACAGGAACTTTAGGCAAGAAAAATCAAGGTTTTAGGCGGCTATAATAGGCGCTGCAAAGTGTCATTTTGGCATATATAGGCGTCAAAATTTCAGTGATGGGCACGTTACCGAAAAAAAGTAACAGTGTTACAGTTACAGTTACCTAACCCAAAAAAGTAACTCTGTTACAGTTACAGTTACGAAGTTTCCAAAAGTAACTAGTTAGAGTTACAGTTACTGTAAAAAAGTAACGTCGTTACTTTTTTTGTTACTGTATGAAACTACTTATTAGATAAGATTTAGCTTATTAAATAGAAACGTACGAAGGCATGGGGGCCAAGGCAGCGGTTGCACTTGCTCTGTGTCTACAGAAATGGCTGCCGAACGTTTAGAAAAAGTACGAACACGGAGGCCGAACTTATACTATACCTAGCTTGAGGACAAAACAGACGAAACAATTAATGTCAACTAAATTTATTTTCACCTACAGTATTGTCGCTTGACGGCCTTGCATAGTGAGGGAGAAGGGGAAAAAGGGGATGGGGGTGGTGGATCGCCGGAAGGCCCTTATGAGGAAAAGGGAAACGAATGTGGGAGTACCTCGGTTGCCGAGGTGTTTCTGAAAGATACTAAAAAGAAAGCGCGGCATAACACTTTATTTCGTACGTACTTGTCGTCGGAGACGGAGACCAATTTGAGCTATTGCCGAAGTGACGTTAGTCCGTAGGCCCTCGGAGTCATTCTCCCGCCCCTACCCCAAGCCACTCCAACCCCCGGAATAAGCCAAGGTTATTTCCAAAGGGAATAGAAACGGAACTGGACGCTTTACTGTTTTTTCCCACGCCCACTGTCCTCACAAAGGCGACTTTTGTCGCCTCAACCAGGAAACACCATTCTCCCAATCCCAGCCTTTCACAGCAACCACGTCCCCGATCCCAGAGCCCGCTCCCTTCGTTTGCTTTGAGGCGTAGGCCGAACGAAGCTCGCCAAAGTATTCTTTGCGCCCAACATTCAGAAACAGATGTAGCTACAGTATTCGTTTCTGCCCCAGCTCTGGAAATGAAGTCGTGAGGCTTTCCAAGAATATTTCCTCGCGCAGCGGCAGTGTGGTCAGGAGTCTGCCGGCCAAGATGCTGGGTGGTGTGTTGGGGTCGTCGTATGTGTGAAGGGGCGTGCAATTATTTACTTCCTCGACCTCGTTCGGGAACTGTTGACAGCTCGACGAAGTCTCTAGACCAGGGGTTCCAAACAAACACGTACGTGGTCCCAAACACGGCTACAGGTCTCAAAAGCGCACAGTGGTCGCCAGCAACTGCGACTTGTGAATCAGTGCACACAGGGCTGGACGAGCGCGGGTACACCGAGAGACTCCCCGCGGCGTTTTATGACCCACCAAACGGGGCTGCACGTCGCTAATGAAAATGCGACGCATTGACTGGAGTTTTCCAGGCTTCCACGAAAGTGCAAAGGCTTCATTCAGTGCGTTGTGCGGTGTTTGTGGATGTTTTTTTTTTCCTGTTCGCCTTTGTGTCAAGCACTTTTACTGAGCTCCAGATGTGGCGAAAATGGTGCAGCCGTGCATCGTACTCTGAGTTCTGGTGTCAACATGCATCCATGTGCACTTAGGCACCTGTGGCAGCGTTAATTATGGTCTGGGTGAGAGCGACATCGCCCCCGCACGGGGAACCTTGAGTAATCTTGGTGACGGTGAGTGGCGACACCGCGTACCCCGAACCCCCCATACTTAAGTTGTTACATACCGTGGCTAGAAGTTGAAAGGTGAAGGGTTAGAAGCCGTGAACGGTGGCCGTCGGAGCCTTGGTCAAGCTCCGGCCGATGGGCTCCCTGCCTGTCTACCAGGTAGGGAGCTCCGGGACCTCTTTGACTACCAAGGTAAGGTCAAAGGAGAAAGTACCCCGTCTCCCTGCTTTCCAATGTATCATATGGCATTTTCCAAACCCCCCGCCCCCCCAGACGTGATCGGCCCCCGAAAAGGGGCCGCACCGAAGTACCTTTTCCTCCGTTGCAATCAATCTCGCTCCCAAAGCCCGATAATTTCTCGCGCTTTCTGATCATGGAATCTGTTGACAAGACAAAACCAATCACTTCCCAGTCCGTCTTTCTAATCTCCAAGTATCTTGAAAGCCTTGTTGGAAAGTCGTACAAGGCTAAGAAACTGAAAACGGGAGAACTTTTGATTGAGGTAGACAACAAACAGCAGTCCGCAAACCTCCTTTCACAAACGCGCATGGTCAATGTTGACATCAAGATCACGCCTCATCGCAGCCTTAATAGCTGCCAAGGCGTGATCTCTGATCCCGATCTTATAAGTGAAACTGAAGCTAGTCTGCTCGAGGGCCTCCATGATCAGGGCGTGACGGCAGTGAGGCGGATAACCATACGCCGAAACGATCAAATCATACCTACCAAACACATCATCTTGACGTTTTACCGATCAACACTTCCTGAGTCGGTCATTGCAGGCTTCGTTAGATGTCCGGTCCGACCCTACGTGCCGAATCCACGCCGCTGCTATAAGTGTCAGCGGTTTGGCCACGGCACAAACTCTTGTCGTGGGAAACTGACGTGCGCCAAATGTGCAGCACAAGATCATCCAACCGATAACTGTGAATCTGAGCACTTCACCTGTCCGAACTACCAGGGACCGCATGCTGCCTATTCCAGAAGTTGTGAGAAGTTTAAACAAGCGAAACAGATTATTGCCTTGAAAGTAAACGAGAACATCACCTTCCCCGAGGCGCGAAAGAGGTTCGGCTCCTTCCCTCTGGGCAGGTACGCCGACGCAGCTCGCCGGGGGGCGGTGCGGCGTCTGGTTTCGGCGGGGACCCAGCACCGCGAGTCGGACTTGGTCCCGCCCCCCCCCCCCCCCCCCCCGGGGTAGCCCAGGCAGCCGAACCAGCCTCTGCACCGCTCGCTCACCCAGCAGCGGCTGTGGTGGCAACGTCTGTTGGGGATGCCGCTGCATCCACTGCTTCCTCTCCACCGGCCCAAAGCACACGCAAGGGCACGGAGATGGAGACGGAGGCAGTCGCAGCGACCCCCTCCCCTGCCTCACTGCCTGTGCCACCTGTCGTGCTCCCCACGCCTTCGGCACTGGCAGCGCATGCAAAGAACGCCCGAAAGGGTACCACGTCAAGGGGGCCTAGTCCGCTGGGCACCCCCTTGCCTTCAGATGACGACATGGACGTCGAGCCCTTCCGGCTTTCATCGCAGCGGAAGGAACGGGCTGCGACGTCCAGGTCAGTAGAGAACGCCAGAAAGCCCCTCCCAAGAGTCCAAGCCCCGAAAGACCCTACATAAATAATCACACTCCAGTAGCTCTGAACACATAATAATGGGAAGAGAAAACATAGTTCAATGGAACTGCAGAGGCCTTCTGAATAATCTTGACGACGTGCATGAGATCCTGCATGCCAACCAGCCAAGTTTAATGTGTGTCCAGGAAACGCATCTGAATTCCAAAAACACAAATGTCTTGAATAGTTACCTGGTATACAGGAAAGACAGGGATGGCTGCACACACTCTTCTGGAGGTGTGGCCATAATCGCCCGCAAATCCTTAGCATGCCACCCTGTCACCTTGAACACCGTCCGTGAGGCTGTAGCCGTTCGCACAATAATTTTAATAGGCTGATAACGGTATGCTCCATCTACATCGCTCCTGATCTTGCACTTCTGAGCTCTGACTTTGAGGCGCTGGTCGACCAGCTTCCTGAACCGTACATCTTAACAGGCGACTTCAATGCACACAATTCTCTTTGGGGCTGTTCTCGCACGGATGCCCGAGGTCGCCTGATAGAGAAGTTTTTAGCGTCCTCTGGAGCATGCCTTTTCAACCAGAAACAGCCTACATACCATAACATAGGACACAATGCATACTCAAATCTTGACTTGGCTATTGGTTCGGCAATTGGTTCGGCACTGACCCATATGGCAGTGACCACTTCCCCACGTCATTAACATATATAGGTAAAGGCCCAAGCAGTTCATCTTCCCATAATAGGTTCAATGAAGCACGAGCTAACTGGAACACATTTACAGAGACATCGAAACTACACCACACATCCATAGGACATCTACGCGTTGAAGAAGCTACCCAACTCCTCACAGCGCACATCCTCGACGCCGCCGAAAAGTCCATTCCCCACGCCTCTGGTGCCCCGTGCAACCAGAGGAGGCCGTGGTGGAATGAGGACTGTAGGCGGGCGCGAGAGGCCCAGAACAAGGCGTGGGGTATCCTCCGTCGGTACCCCACGTCGGGTAACCTTACTTTGTTCAAACGGGCCAAGGCGTTTGGAAAACGTGTGCGCCGTGAGGCAAAACGAGAGAGTTGGCACACCTTCTTGACATCCATTAATTCATACACAGACACACACAAAGTCTGGACACGTATACGCAAGCTCAAAGGACAACAGACACACAGCCTGCCCCTGGTTAGCACAACAGGGGACACACTGGAAGACCAGGCTAACACACTTGCACAACACTTCGAACACGTGTCTAGTTCAGCACACTACGCAAACACTTTCATGAAACACAAAACATCTGCAGAAAAAAAGCCCTTACACGACAAAGACAAATCAAAAACACTTCTTACAATCTGAATTCACTCTCTATGAGTTGAGGGCTGCCCTGAGCACGTGCAAACCTTCAGCTCCAGGCGCAGATAAGATTACATACATCATGATACAGCACCTACACCCAGACACTCTTGAAACACTCTTACACCTATACAATAAAATATGGCTTTCGGGGCACATTCCTCGCTCTTGGAGGGAGGCCATAGTAGTGGCTGTCCTTAAGAAAGGGAAGGACCCTTCCTCTCCTGCCAGTTATCGCCCCATTGCCCTGACAAGCTGCCTGTGTAAGCTCTTCGAGAAGATGATAAACAGGAGACTTGTGTACTTCTTAGAGTACAATGGTCTTCTCGAGAGCTGCCAGGCGGGCTTCAGGGCGGGGCGATCTACCAACGATCAACTCGTTGCGTTAGAGTCTTATATCAAAGACGCTTTCCTCCACAAGCAGTACTGTATGACAGTCTTCTTTGATCTTGAAAAGGCGTACGATACTGCTTGGCGGTACGGCATCCTTAGCGACTTGAAGTCCTTTGGCATGTCGGGTAACATGATGAACACGCTTGGCAGTTACCTGTCTGAAAGAACGTTTCGCGTGCGAGTTGGAACTGCACTTTCTAGGGTTCATGTGCAGGAAAGCGGCGTGCCGCGAGGTGGAGTTTTGAGTTGCACTTTGTTTATTGTAAAAATGAATTCTCTTCGTTGGGCGCTACCACCATCGATTTCCTGCTCCATTTAGGTATACGACGTTCAATTATCCTTTAAGTCTTGTAACCTGTCCGTCTACGAGCGCCAAGTCCAGCTTGGTGTTAACAAGCTAGCTGGTTGGGCAGACAGCAACGGTTTTAAATTTAATCCAGGGAAGTGCACTTGTGTCTTGTTTTCCAAGAGGCGTGGCATCCGGCCGGATCCAGACATTCATCTCAATGGTGTCTCGATTTCTGCCAAGAAAGAACACAAGTTTTTAGGTATAATCTTTGACGAAAAGCTCACATTTATCCCCCACATAAAACAACTAAAACATAAATGCTTAAAAACAATGACTATCCTGAAGGTTCTGTCGCACATTTCTTTTGGTGCTGACAAACAACTTCTTTTACGTGTTTTTACCAGCTTGATAGGCTCACGACTGGACTATGGTAGCGTTGTCTATGGGTCAGCCACTAAAACATCCCTCAGAATGCTGGACCCTGTGCTTCATCTAGGGTTCCGCTTGTCATGTGGTGCCTTTCGGACTATTCCAGTCGAAAGTCTGTATGTAGAGTGCAACAAATGGAGCCTAGAACGTCAGCGAGCCTACAGAGACCTGCTTTATGCTTTTAAAATCTCATCAATGCCTCACCATCCTTTTACATCAGTTTTTTATGATACATCCATATCTAAACTTCTTACTAATCGTCCTTCAGTCTCTGCTCCCTTCGCTTTCAGAGTAAGAGAAGAAGCGTCGCAACGTGATGTCATGCTCTCAGACACCATCAAAACCTCCGCTACTGAACTTCTAGTACCGTGGCAGCTTCGCCCGATATCGTGTGATGTATCTTTTATAAGTGTCGAGAAAAACAGAGTGCCTAGAAGCGCGATCGTGCAACATTTCTTGTCCCTGCAGCACAAATATAAGTTTGCTGAATTTTACACGGATGCTTCAAAAACTGCCACAACTGTTTCCTGTGGTGCGCATGGAGGCACCTTTAATGTCTGTAGAACTATGAATAGAAATACAAGTATCTTTACGGCAGATGCCTATGGCATACTTCTTGTAGTTCAACATATTGTTCTAAGTCGAATTCCGAAATCTGTAATTTATACTGATTCTTTAAGTGTTGTGCGTACATTATCCTCACAGAAGTCTAAAAACCATGTGGTCAATGCTCTCATTAGTACTCTTATGTCTGTGCATGCGTTAAACCTTGAGGTGACCGTGTGCTGGGTGCCAGGGCACTCTGGAATTCCAGGTAATGAGACCGCAGACCGAATGGCGGCCGCTGCTGCCCTTACAACTACCGTTGACATAACAACAATACCCTACACCGACCTCAAATCACACATCAGACAACACCTTCGCACAACATGGCAAGCACACTGGAATCAACAGACTGACAACAAACTACACATTATAAAGCCACTCTTGGGAGCATACACCACTGATACTCACAACAGACACAACGAAGTTACCCTGGCTCGATTACGGATAGGCCACACGCATGCAACACATTCCCACCTGCTCACGGGATCTCCAAGACCCCTGGGTAGCAGGTGCGGGGAGGGCCTATCCGTAGTCCACATACTAATAACATGCAAGGCACTTCACACAACACGACACAAACACTTCAGAGAACTCTACAGACAACATATCCCACTACATCCATCGCTGTTTCTAGGTGACGATGCCAGTGTTTCTATGAAACGTGTGTTTGATTATTTGTCAGATGTTAAGTTTGTAAACCTTATCTCATATCACGCATAATCAAATCTGGCCCTATACACCAGCCATCACCATTAATTGATTTTACTATGTTTGATTTACATGTTTTTATACCTACCTTTTTGTGGTAATCACTTCGCTTCATTATATAACTTCTTTTCTGGCGCTCTTTGCCCTCGTTGGCCTTGCGCCATGAAACACCAACCATCATCATGAGAGCGACATCGCGCTGCCGAGGGAAATACTGCAGCTCATACCTAAACTTTTCGAGTCCTTAGCTGACCGCGTGGGACACCACGCACACGTGTACGCCTAAACATTTCTAGTCCAGCTGTTTTTCACCCATGCGAAGGGAGTGAGCTGGCAGACATGAAGTACGCGAAGGCTCTGTAGAAGAAAGTCCGAAAAAGTGGAAAGCGTGAACTGTACATCGTTACAGTTACTCCATAAAAAAGTAACAGTGTTACAGTTACAAGTTCCTCTGACTTAAAAGTAACTAGTTACAGTTACAAGTTACTGAAAAAAGTAACTAGTTACCGGTAACACGTTACTAGTAACTAGTTACCACCCACGACTGCGTCAAATACTAACGTTTAGGAATATATAGGCTCAAGTTGTATTTACTTTAGAAGCGTATTTTACGACAAATTTTTCACTTGCACTGAAAACAGTGGACAATTAGTGCGCTGTTGGAACGTAATTTAATTTTCTTCATAAAAATAAGCCAGACCTTATCACCATTTTAACAGATTTGCGCGAAATGTACACGGGGTATGTATTTGACACGGAATGTATTCGACACGCCGAGAAAGAGTAGAAAATCTATGAAAATCCAGCACCATTTCAATGTTTTACGAACTGAAGTTGTACCTCCTCTCAGTGGTATTGTGTTCGAGAAAAGAACGCTCAACGTCCCCTAAAGCGAGCTTTTACTTCGGAATCCTCGGTTATCTAATTCTATTTGGAATTACAGAATGTTAGCCCTTCATTACTTTTGCCAGAAAATGTATTCCAGATAATCCGGGAGTTTCGGTCAGAAACAGATTTATCCTTCGGAATGGCTCTGACAGAAACCCGTTCTTCGGGCTCTGGCATATTCAGCAACTGGAAACTTCGGCGCTAGTCTGAATAAAAATTCTGATTTCATTTCGGGGACGGCGACGGACCTGTCGTCGACCTCCGAAATGAAATCAGAATTTTTATTCAGACTAGCGCCGAAGTTTCCAGTTGCTGAATATGCTTTCTACTAAATATGTGAAATAAGCCCGCGAATGTGCAAGGTCACGTTTTAGTGTAGCTACGTAAATAATAGTCCGAGCTCCGATGCTCCTGTCGGCGGCAAAGCTGTTAACACCATCGATGTGTTTATTGTGGTCTTCCATCCTTATCCGAGTTCCCCGGGGGGTCACACTACGGGCGAGGTGTAACAGACAACATCGTTAACTGCTTTTTCAAGACGCCAGGGCGCCTCGAAAATCGCTTTCCTAACTGAAAGTATTTATTTGTTGCAAGAACAGGACGACCTCCTCAAGTCTTCCCAACACCACGAATCCTGTGGATAGAAAGCAAACTGCAATAATTCAGAAAAGAAAACAGCCATACTTTTCTGGAGAAGTGGATGACCAGAGATGCTGCTGAGAATAATCCAATTCAGTAGGTATCCGCTGTATGACCCTTAACATCAGGTAGCAGTCAAGATTTATTGCCAGTGACCCACAAAGCTAGGTCGCAAATACCCTCGAAAGTTATAACCAGCAAGGCAAATGACTGCCGTCGCGACCAGAATACGACCAGAATACCTAAAAAGTGCCGAGATTCTCGTTCTACAGCTTTACTCTGTCATAAGATTTTCGGGCTACATCTTTGTCTTGCCAACTGGCGGTGTCCCAGAGATCGGCAGCATTGGTTGCGGTGCTGCTGCGCTCCGTCCTATGGGGCCCTAGTTGAGTTCCTAAGGGAAACGCCAGGTTGATGTGTAGGTGGTTTGGAGCACAAGTTCCAGCTTTTTTGTGTGTTTGACACGGCGCGAGGATTCTGTTCGTAAACGACGTGCGACAAACGCCGAGTTGCACGCTCGTGAAGAAGGAGCAGTATTAGTTGAAAATGGTCTCGAGAAACCCATTGAAGGAATATATAATTTACAGGCATTTGTAGATGACAAAAACAATAAATAGGCACTAATCTCAAAACAGGCCCTAATAGGCACAATAAACCGCAGCTTAACATGCGTTAATTCATGCCCATAAGGTAAATAGGCTTGAAAAGGACTCAAGAAAAAAATGAACATTAGCCTAGAGTCCCGGTATCTACTAATGACACTTCAGTGACAGGTGACAGGGATTGGGTTCTAGTAAAGATAGTAGCTTAGTGAATTCACAAGCAGCGGTAGTGGTCGCTGGTAATTGAAGGCCACAGAAGGGCAGCACAAAGAGAGAGAAGTTATTCAAGAAAGCTATATCGTATTTGCTTTGGACCATTTCATCACTGTTGTTTTTTCTTTCAGTTTAATTGCTTCCTATAGTCCTACCTACCTCTTTCGGAAACGCTTGGATGAATACAAAATATGCATTCGGCAACTGTTACACATTTCAGTGCAAGATGTCAGTCCTACTCTAGGAGCAATATAACAGCGCAATACCTGCATAAAGGACATTTTATAGAATTCATATTGTCGTCATTCAAAAACTTTCCGGCTTTTCTTTTGTGCAACCAAATTTTCTGATTAGTTCAGGGGGAGAGCGTGCAAAAGTTTCAAATTCAAAGGACCAAGAAATATCGAGGTTAGTCCGACCGTCTCGTTATTTTTCCGTTTTTTTATGTTTTCTTTAGTTTACTTCAAACTGCAAATACCTCCAGGTCTTGCGACAAAACGTTCGACCAAGAAAGTGTTCCACCCGTGGAGTGGGGTCGCGCTTGTGAGTTCTGAGAACGGTTCTGGGAGCGGCTGTTTCCAGAACCGTTTTAGTAACCCTTCCCGGAACTGGTACCGAAAGGTTCCATTGATTCGTTCCGGTCCGGTTCCAAAATGGCGGCAAACGTGCGGATTCGCTTAGGTTCCGGGAAAAAACTTGGGTTTGTTTTTGTTTTTTTTTTTTTGTTCAGTTCCGGTTCCGGTTCGACACCCTGCTTTGATGAGATCATTGAAAAAGTAAGGGTAGTTTCCGAACTATATATGAGACCAAGGACAGAGCTTGTATATAGACAGCGGCGCTTTTGTTCATAAACTTTATGAAAAAAATTCTGCAGAAATCCCCAGAACTGTCTACTAATGCGTAGCATTCAAATGCCGATTTTCTAGAGTGTTAGTTCTTTACAGCCACGTTTCCCGGTTTTTTTCAAAATTCTGTTCATTCAATAATCTCCATTTACGCTATAAAAATTAAAGGTCGATCTTCCCCGGTATCTTCACTATTGTGGAAATTCAGGGCGCTACACGGTCCTGGCTGTGCGGGTACTCAGCAAAGAATGCTACGCATTAGGAAAAGCAGGCATTGGTGCTTTCGTCGAAATCGGCCATTGTCGCCAGGAAATCATTAGCATGCCACCTTCTCTCTTTGAACACTGTCCTTGAGGCTGTAGCAATCCGCACGATAATATTTAATAGGTTGATAACGGTAGCCTCCCTCTACATCTCCCCTGACTTCCAGCTTTTGAGCTGATTTCGATGGCCTGTAAATCAACTACCCGAGCCCTTTATTCTCATTGGCGACCTGAATGTGCATAACTCTCTCTGGGGCTCCTCCCGCACGGATGCCCCAGGTCGTCTTATCGACGAATGCCTAGCATCTTCTATAGCATGCTTATCCGACACAAACAAGCCTAAATACCATAATTAAAGACACAACATTTACACCTTGACTTAGCTATTGGCTCTGCAGTTCTCTTTCCATCTCTTGAGTGGGATGTTGGCACTAACCCATATGGTAGTGACCACTTCCCTACCTCACTACCGTAGGCCCAAGCAGTCCATATTCCCACAACAGAGGTTTAATGAATCAAAAGCAAACTGGAGTACATTCACAGATGCATCTTTACTACAGCACACAGCCATAGCACACACTTACATGCAGACTAAACCGCCCAACGCCTCACGGCGCACATCGTTGATGCTGCCGAAGAGTTCATTCCCCAGTCCTCCGGTGCCCCTCACCACCCAAGGTGGCCTTGGTGGAACGAGAACCATAGGCGAGCACGAGAGGCCCAGACCAAGGCGTGGGAATCCTTCGTAGATGACCCAGGTCCAATAACCTTGTATCTTTTAAACGGTCAAGAGCACTCGGGAAACGCGTGCGCCATGAGGCAAAAAGGGAGAGTTGGCGCACCATCCTTACAACAATGAACTCCTACACCGACACAAAGTCTGGATACATATACGAAAACTCAACGGACAACATACACACAGCCTGCCCCTGCTTAGTACAACAGGGGACACACTGGAAGACCAAGCTAACGCACTCGCACAACGCTTCCAACACGTGTCCAGTTCTGCACACTACACAAACACTTTCGTGCAACACAAAACATCTCTAGGGAAGAAGCCCTTACGTGACAAGAACAAGCCCAAATCTGGTTACAACTCTCAATTCACACCTAATTAGCTGAAGGTTGCTCTTGTCACCTGTACGCCTTTAACTACAGGGGCAGACATTACATACACTATGATAGAACACCTACACACAGACACTCTTGAGACACTCCTACACGTCTACAACCAGATATGTCTTTCGGGGTACATTCCATGCTCTTGGAGGGGGGTAATGGTTGTGACGGTTCTGAAGAAGGTGAAAGACCCTTCCTCTCCCGCCAGGTATAGACCCATTGCCCTGAAAATCTGCCTTTGTAAGCCCTTACATACACTATGATAGAACACCTACACGCAGACACTCTTGAGGCACTCCTACACGTCTACAACCAGATATGTCTTTCGGGGTACATTCCACGCTCTTGGAGGGAGGTAAGTGTTGTGACGTTTCTGAAGAAGGCAAAAGACCCTTCTTCTCCCGCCAGATATAGACCCATTGCCCTGAAAATCTGCCTGTGTAAGCCTCTCGAGAAGATGATTAACCGTAGCCTCGTGCACTTCCTGTGGTACAATGGTCTTCTCGTGAGCTTTCAGGCAGGCTTCAGGGCGGGGCGATCCACCAACGATCAGCTGGTTGGTTTAGAATCCTGTATAAAAGATGCCTTTATACACAAACAGTATTGCATGGCCGTATTTTTTGATATCGAGAAAGCTTATGATTCGGCATGGCGTTACGGCAATCTTGAAGACTTAAAATCGAATGGTGTAACAGGTAACATGTTGAACACCCTTGATAGTTACTTGTTCAAACGAACATTTCGTGTCAGAATTGGGCCAGAACTTTCAAAAGCTGACATTCAAGAAAATGGCGTGCCTCAAGGCGGAGTTTTGACCTGCACGTTGTTTATTGTCAAGATGAATTCATTTAAGAAAGAATTGACTACATCAAACTTATGTTCGGTGTATGTGGATGATGTAAAGGAGCCGTCATAACTAATTGGAGCACGGGAGTTGTGGCCGAACCGTATCGGGGCGCCGTGTAGCTGCACCGGCAGTGAATGAAAGGACGAGAACACGCATGCGCGCCTGCCGATGGCGATAGCCCATCAATACCTTTCAAACCACTTTTTTAACCTGGCTTCAAGCATTGTTCGCAGTATAGTGGTCCCGACGATGGTGCTGATAGCCTACGCACTTAAAATATTTGAAAGAAAAACTCATTGCAAGTTCCTGTGATAGCGCGCCGCTTCTCCTGCAGCTCAAATTTGCTGGACGTGTGCCATAGACGCTGCCAGGCATGCGTCTCTGTTATCAGCGCCGTCGCCGAGGCCAGTATGCTGCGAACAATGCGCGAATACAGGTTAAAAAAGTGGTTTGAGAGGTTTAGATGGGCTATCGCCGTCGGCAGGTGCGCATGCGTGTTCTCGTCCTTTCATTTACCGCTGGTGCAGCTACACGGCGCACCGATACGGTTCGGCCACAGCTCCCGTTCTCCAATTACTTATGCCGGCACCTGTAAAAATATCTTACAAATCTTGTAACATATCCATACGTGAATGTCAGATCCAGCTTGGGGTAAACAAACTTTTTTGCTTGGCAAAAGAAAATGGTTTCGAACTTAATCCTGCGAAACGTACAAGGCCGTCCATGCTAGGTGCAAACACGGCGCACCGTGGCCGTGCTCCGCGGAGCGGCAGCGCACAAACCGCAGCCGCGCATCGAAGCTCAGCGGCGCAGGCGCACAGGGGCTTCGAGGCGGGGCTTCGTGTCGTCTGCTATAGCGCGGGAGCGTGCCGTGCTTGCTTTGCTATGAAGCTAGCCCAACTCTCGGCTTGCTTGTAGCGTCTTAGCGCGGCGCGACACGTTGCGGGAAAGCGCACTTCGCTCACTGCGGTGCGTTTGTGGTTTCTGCGTAAGACAACTGAGCGCTTCCTTTTTTCCGTACCACCATCCCAGTTCAATGCATGTATTGTTAAAACATTTCAGGACTGCTTTGGTTGGGATTATGGGGTTTAATGCCGCAAAACGACTCTGGCTACTAGACGCTGGGGAGTATCACTCCGTATAACCACTCGAAGCTCTGCTGTGATTTAGTTCAGCAAACGCGCGTTCTTGCATTTCGCCTGTGTTGAAACGCTGCACCTGCTACCGCGATTGAACATGCATCTCCCCGCTAGTACAGCCAAGAACCATAACCAGTGAGCCACGGCTGTGGGGCATCCTCGTGTCTTGACGATATTCTGGAACTAAAGAGGGTTGCGGAGCAAAGCTTTATTTTCTTCATGTGCTCTTAAAGCAGATGGCCATATTTACCTGGATATGCCGTCTGGCTCACTTTTTTTTATCGGAGTGTTTACATTCTCAGTGCAGCTCGGAAGCGCTCGTGGGTGGCTCGACGCGACTTCGAATGTGCCTAACGAACTCATCGAAATCGACAACAACTGTCGTAAATATGCAAATGCGCGTGCTTGTGTGTATTTAAGGCATTTCTTGCGTTATTAAGCAGGCTGTACGACGAAGCTATACTCATAGTGCTGAACCGCCTTATAATGGGTCGCTAAATCTCATGGTCTCCACTGAGGTTTTTCCGCCAGCACAGATCTATCTCGTGTCAGGCGTAACTTAGCGCAAAGCACAGGAAACAACCGTAAAGAACCACAAGAACAGCTGCCAACTAGCAATCAAACTTTTATTGCTGCTGAGGTTACTAAGGCTTTACTGGTGCGATGTCTTCCGCCTGTGGGGTGAGCTTCCGGAAGCACCCGATGCTTAGTAGCGGGTCGGTCACCCCCCCACCCCCAGTATTCAGGACAGTCTGCATTCTGTTCGGCAGGGAGCAGTATAGGGACCGCCAGTAGTTGCTGTTATATCTCAGCCGCTCCCATTCCTCCTGGACAATAGCCCAAAGCGCGTCCGCTGTGAGGGAACGGAGTTGTCGGTGGGCCAGAGCAGCCTTCATGTTGCCCGAGACATTTTCAATTACATTGAAATCAGGCGGCTGTGAAGGCCATTCGAGGACTGCCACTTCGCGACTCTCCAGGAACGCAGCAACTTTCTTTGACTTGTGTATTGGAGAGTTATCGTGCTGTAGGATGAAGACCTCTTCCGGAAATGGTCCTCCAAGGAGGTATGGGAGCAGCACATCGTTGAGGACGGCGCAGTACGAATCTGCATTAAAGCGGTTCTCGATCCTCACGAGGGGTCCCAGACTTTCTGCTGTCTCGACGCCCCAAACACTCACTGCAGAGCGACCACTGGCTGCGACTCGCTGCATGTACTCCGGAATATACCTAAAAAATCAAAATATTTTGTTGGCATCAGTATAAAATGCAAATGAAACGATTGGCTACAAAGAACAAGTATTAAACGGGATTACTTTTAGCTTTCTATGAGGGATATGAACGGGGAAGAACTAATTTTCTTTAAACGCAGTTATGTAAACTATGCAAAACGTGGTCTCTCTTTTCCCAGTTCATGTGTTTTGGAGATTATTACATAATCCCAGATTTTGGCAAGACATCATCTCTACGTATGCCACAGTGTGCGTAAACCGGATTTCTAGCTCATATTTCTTAAGAAACAGTACATTCCACATGACGTATGACCTGAACTTGGCTAAACTCAAATTATTGCACTGGCGCCACGCCCCGATGATCATATTTGTCTTCTCAATGCTCTGTTTAAAATGTTTAGCCTGATAAGCACAACGTAAATTATAATTTCATTCCATTCTATCAGGTCTCTTTCCCCACGTGCAGCTTTGGGACGTTCAAACATTATTATTATTATTATTATTATTATTATTATTATTATTATTATTATTATTATTATTATTATTATTATTATTATTCCGCCTGCCCAGGTAAGCGGAATATATTACTTTCTACATTTTACTTTTCTCCAAATCTTCATCCACATGAGTATGAGTCAGACATTTCGGCCATCGAAAACGTCGTCACCTCAAATCCCCGTCATGACTTCTGTATGGCTGGCGATTTTAACGCACCTGGTATCGACTGTTTGGATGGTACCGTCCAGCATCAATACCACTATGCCATACGGAAAGGCACCTGCCTTCTCGACTTCATTTCTTGTACTGACCTCCAGCAAAAAAATGGTGTAAAAAACTGCAACGGAAACACGCTTGACCTTTGCTTTTCCCATCTTCATTCTCTCAGTGTTTCCAAGTCCGACTTTCATCTTGTGTGTCCTGACAAGTATCATCCCCCCTTGCATCTTTCTTTACCGTGTTCCCCTCAGTTCATTCGCTCCTGTCCATCTGACCGTCCTGCCTTTAACTTTGCCGCTGGGGACTACGTAGGTTTTTATAATTATCTGTCGGAGTTTGATTGGTCTGAGGTTTTGAACGCTGGAAAAGTTGACGAGAAAGTCGAGAAATTTTCTTCTATTATGCAAGAAGGTATGCGCAGATTCATCCCGCGTAAGCGGCCCAGGAACTCTAAATTCCCCGCTTGGTTTTCTGGTGAGCTCCGCGTGGCCTTGAAACATAAGAAGCGTGCACATCGGAAGGCACGGCGGACAAATAGTGAGTCATGGCAACAGCAATTTGTCTATTACAGGTCTTTGTGCAATGTGCTCTATAAACGGGATCGGTTACTGTACATCTCTGCTGTTGAAAATGATGCTACGCGGAGTTCCAAATGCTTCTGGCAGTACGTCCGTTTTCGCTCCGGCACGAAGAGCCGAGAACACATCAGCCTTCTCAATGAAAAGGGAAATGATATCGCTTCTGTTGCCGATGCATTTGCTGAGCACTCTCGCGCCCGCGAACTGTCTTCTTCGAATTTCTGTATCACCCTTATATGCGAAAAAGACGTTCTCAAGGCACTCAAACAGCTAAAGCCATCTCTTTCCTCTGGTCTGAATGGAATTCCCTCCGCACTACTAAAACCTTACAGGGTCCTACTGGCTCCGATTCTCGCTTCTATATTTAACAACTGTATAAAATCATCTACCTTTCCGCGCCTTTGGAAAGTCGCGCGTATTGTTTCTGTGTTTAAGTCTGGTGTGAAAACAAAGGTAGAAAACTACAGGCCAATTTCTATCCTCTGCTCGGCAAGCAAACTGTTCGAATTCATTTTGCACGTAATTTTGTCGAGTAGTGTCAAAAACATCCTTCTTCCAGAACAACACGGTTTTTTATCTGGCCGTTCAACTACTACAAACCTTGTGTCTTTTATGTCCTTTGCCTCGGAAGCTGTGCATGGACGGGGTCAGCTCGATACCGTGTACTGTGACCTCAGCAAAGCGTTTGACGTAGTTGACCATTCCTTGCTTCTGCATAAAATGTCTACTTATAACATTCCCGTTTGCTTCGTGGAGTTACTCAGCAGCTATCTTAATAATAGGTCATGTTTTGTCTCTGTTAATGATAAAGAATCTGCTGCCTACTATGCTTCCAGTGGTGTGCCTCAGGGATCTGTTCTGGGGCCCCTTTTGTTTTCTTTGTTTGTTAATGACGTCTCAGCCTCTATAAATAACTCTTGTTTTCTGTTATATGCTGATGACATAAAAATATTTAAAGAAGTTACTAGCGCTGAAGATTGCATAGCTCTTCAATCTGATGTGGATGCTTTTAGCAACTGGTGCTCCGCGAACAAACTTGCTCTTAGTGGCACTAAAACGAAGGTTATGTCCTACACTCGTAAAACAAACCCCATACTTTATCCGTACGTTGTGAAAAGTGTGCCACTACCGCGTGTGTTGAAAATATCTGACCTTGGAGTGGTATTTGACAGTGCGCTAAACTTTTCTGCTCATGTGGATTCTATTTCTAAGCGCGCCCTTCGCCGCTTGGGGTTTGTCTGTCGAATATCAAGAGAATTCACCAACCCTGTCTCACTACTAAAGCTTTATTTGTCTGTTGTCCGCCCTATTTTAGAATATGCCTCTGTTGTTTGGAACGGCACGTGCCAGTCGAACAGTAATATACTTGACAAAGGGCAAAATAAGTTCATATCTATCCACAAACATCGTTTCTCCCGCCACAGTGGCAATGGTTCAGACTTTTTTACTTCTAATCCTCTCCAAAGTTTGAAGTCAAGACGAACCAATGCTGACCTAATTTTTTTTATTTAAACTTGTACACGGGATTATTTCTTGTTCGGAGTTACTTGCAAATGTAAATCTTAGAGTACAGTCGAAATTTACCCGTAAGTCTCCTATACTTTGTACCCGTAAGACATGCAATAGACACTGCACATTGTACCGCCTTCAAGAAACATACAATCTCTACTCCCATAATATTGACCTGTTCCATACACCCCTTCGGTCTTACATGTGCGACCTTCTGACTTCTGTCTCTCTCTGACTTGGTTCCGACCAGTTTTAATTCTGTTTTCATTGCCCTATTTCCGTTTACGTTGCTCGCCTTTGTTTCTGTTCCTACTCATATATATCTGCCCGTTTGAATTGTCAAATTTTTATGACACTCTGTTTTATCGTTTCGTGATTGTTCAAACTTTAGTGTGCCGAAATCATTGATTTTGTTAAATGACCTTTATTTTTCATTCTAGTTATTTTCTTCGCTTGTATTTTCTTGTTCTTCTCACGCGTGGATGTATTTGTGTCGTCGTCTGTCTTTTTCTTAAGTGCGCCAGAACAAAGGCTACGGCTGTACCTGGGCACTATAATAAAGAGATTGATTGATTGATTATTATTATTATTATTATAATTATTATTATTATTATTTACAACAGGCAGAGCAACATAGGCATCTTCTTTTTTTATTTTTTACCGGTACCCAGGCTCCGCCTGTGCTTTATTTCTGTCATTTTCACTACTTCAATTTGTGTGTGTCTTGTCGCTTGTTTGTTTCTTGCTATATGTTTCTTGTATTTTGTTTTCATGTAACTACCCGTGCGCCAGCACTCAGGCCTCTGGCTGTTCCTGGGCACGTAAATAAACATGATTGATTGATTGATTGATTGATTGATTGATTGATTGATTGATTGATTGATTGATTGATTGATTGATTGATTGATTGATTGATTGATTGATTGATTGATTGATTGATTGATTGATTGATTGATTGCTTATTCCTCTAAAATGTCATGTGAATGCGGTTACTGCGGTAAGTTAGACATATTTCACAGGCACTGATTTTGTGACAGGCGCATTGTAGTGATGCAACTCTGGCTTCAGGGATCTGCTCGATTTACTACCTCGCACGCATGCCATATGCAATGTAGCAAGCTCACAGTCGGTGGTCAAGTGCTGTGAGAAGGGAATTCCTATTTTTTCCCACAAACTTGAATATGCATGTGAACAGCCAAAACCTCAGGGCAAAATGCAAGTTAATACTTTCTAGGATACGAGAGCTTCTGTAATTTGTACTTACCGGCAGTTTTGGGGACGCCAGACTGGCTGCCGCTGGTCCCACCTTGTCGTAAATGGAGATTCGTTTGTAAAGACGACCTTACCCCAGTGGTCCTCGGTCCATTGCTGGTGCTCCTGAGCAAATTCAAGGCACTTTTGCTTATTAGGCTCACGAACAATAGGCTTTTGAACCGCCGTTCTAGATTTGAGGCCAGCCTAGTAGAGACGACGCTTCACTGTTGTGTCGGAGACACCTTCGAGCCCTGCACTGTTCTTGATTTCGCGAACAGTTGCAGTCGGACAGTCCACAGCTGCTGCGACAATGGCCATGTCCTCGTCTTCTGTTGTCACTTTCGGGGGGGCTTTACGGGGCGCATCCTTAATTCGCCGCTCTTTTCGGTACGCTTGGACTATCCGGTTTACTGTGGAAAGCGGCCGATTCATCATTTCGGATATCTGCCTCTGAGTGTAGGCTTGCAAGCTGAGATCCACAATTTTCCTTCTTTGGTCATCTGGAACACGCGACATCGCTGTCCTCCCGAACGTTCGTGGAAAAGTGGTGTACCTCTGCTAAGTTCCAGCCGTTTTATTACCGAACGAATGTGGGAAACAAGAAGAAATAAAAAGGGCCCATCTCCCCGCGAGGGGGACTCGAGTAAATGCGTCGCATAGGGGGTGGGTGTATTGCGTTAACGTTTAGTGTTTGGGGAGTTGGTGGTAGTGAATGCGTTGTATCAGCAGCTTCTTGACGTAGTTTGAATGAGTCAAGGATATAAGGCGCTTTCGTAGCCTCCCATTCTGTGTCGGCTTTGTGGCGCAGTGTGAAGAGCACCATGTACCTCGCGTTCCGCCCACAGGTAGTGAATGCGTTGTATCAGCAGCTTCTTGACGTAGTTTGAATGAGTCAAGGATATAAGGCGCGTTCGTAGCCTTCCATTCTGTGTCGGCTTTGTGGCGCAGTGGGTAGAGCACCATGTACCTTGCGTTCCGCCCGCAGGGTCGTGGGATCGAAACCAGGCGCCGGTAAGTATTATTTTTTTATATAGTGTAGGGGGAGGGGTGCGGACCTGTTGTTGAGAGCGAGGAGGGTAGCGTGATGCGGGAGAGGAGGAGTGGGGGAGAGGGAGCACCTGGAACGGCTGTTGCGGACGCCGAGGCACGCCAACGCCGGGCGACATCGTGAGTTAAAGAAATGCTCTGCATTTAAAAAATGTGAAAAGATTGCACAAGGTTACACAAGGCTTGATCCATAGCGAAGCTGAAGGATTTCTTTCTATGTAAGCACTGAAAGACACACCACCACGCATTGCATTAGCTTTGAAATTGTTTATTTACATGGCCTGTCGCCGCTTCCCACTTCGGTAGTAGCAGTCATCGTCATATCCATCTTCTTCCTCATGCATCTTCCTCTTCTTCCTCATGGTACGTTTTGTCGGCAGGGTTTTTGCATTTCGCCCAAAGTGGAATGCGTCAGGACGCGCTAAAACAGGCGGCAACCGCTTTCGCGAACTGGGCATCTGTGGAGCAAGCTGTATTGTCCCCCTCTCCCCCCCGTTGAGGTGCAGACGCACGCGAAATGTTTCCTTGGTATTTATTTTGCGAGCGCCACGCGCAAGCCTGGACTTCTTCAAACGCTCGTCGTGAGGCGAGGGCTCACATGAGCGGTAAACTGCGGGAGTAACCATGACCCGAGGTTTGCTGATGACGCCGCACACATTTACGGCCTGCAACAACAGCACCGCTGTTAAACAAGCCAACAGATATCGAGACCAATGTCGCGGGATCGAAACCCAGCCGCATGTTGCCGAAATTCCATGGACGCGAAATGCACGGACCCTCATGTGCTGCATAATGCCAGTGCACATTAAATAAATCCTGGTGGTCAAAGTTATCCGCAGCAATCCTCTTCATTAAATGAAACAAACCAGTCCAGAAATTTTCCTAACAATATATGCATTGAACTGGGATGGTGGCACGGAAAAAGGGAAGCGCTCAGTGGTCTTACGCAGAAACTACAAACGCGCCGCAGTGACCGAAGTGCGCTTCCCTTAAAGGGGCCCTGAAAGGCGTTTTGAGCACACTAAATGAACTAGCGCAATCGTTAGATTGGGTTGTCAACGTCATCTGTGCCAAGTATTACTCTTTTACGCGCAGCGGAAAGCTCACACTTTTGTTGCAAAGTTTGTCGCTTTTTTCTCACCCTTCCCTTCGTGTTTTTGGGCGCCGCCATCTTCACATGTCTACGTCATGGATTCCCAGAAGTTCGTCATGAGCTAGACATCCTGCTATTGGGCGACTTTCTCACGCACTTCCGGTAAAGAGATGAGTCGTCTGCTCAGCGTCGGCTCGCCGGCTGATCTGCCAGCGTAGTGCCGGAGTGCTTGGACATTTTACGACAAACGAAACAAGTGTAAACAAACGCTTAACCGTTTGTATTGAATGAAACACGGCCATAACACGGCATGGATATTCTCTTACCTTAGTACGTTCCATAAAGAAAGCGTTGAAGCCCCGTGGCACTTCTTTCGTGCAATCGCAGAGAACGCCCTGAGCCGAATGCCCGGGTTTGACGCACACATTTTATTAAACTTCAAAACAATCCAGAGATGCGTTTCGAACGAACACAACGTCACAACATACGTTGCAAGTCTGAACCGCGATTGACCGACGATGGGTTGCCTCCTCTTGCCCGTCGTAAATTCGGCACTCACCTCGCGCTCGGTTTGCGGGGACGAACAGCAAGTCACTTAACTCTGGCGCACAAGCCGAGATGGCTTTTAGCCACGCACACTGCACATACACCATGCGAGGTTGAGACATACGTCGCCCGAGAAAGATAATCCAGACCATGGGAAGCACTATCCACCCGCAGAAGCACAACGTCGCATTTCATCGCGAAACAAAGGCGTCCACAACACACACAATCGCCTCCTGTAATGCCAAACGCATCTCGCACTTCCCAATGGGAGTGAGTGGTACGCCTGCAGTGCCAACATGCCGCGAGGTGGGGCCCCGAACTGAACCGGGATCACGGAACCGTAACTGACCTCTAGAGTGGTTTGTGCCTTGTTGCCAAGGCAACCGATGTTTGAGATTGTCAAAGAAATGGCGCTCGCTCCAGCGCTAGAAAGCTCAGAGCCGCGGCGGAGCATGTTTTGCCAACGTTGCCGCTCTCCACCACGCGTCGCCCCAGGCTGAACTGGCCACATGATTGAAGCGTTTTGTGCACGGGTTCTGTATAGGTTTAAAATGTCTTTTTCACATGCCGCCAGCAGAAATTACCACGGCCATAAAATAAGAGCCGGCAACAGCGGGGCCACATCTGATACGGCACTTTTTGGATAAACAGTGCGCGGTGCATCAAAGAGAACGAGCGCACGATCACCCCCGTGCGGCTGCGAGTTCGCCGCCGATAAAACGTCGCGTGCCGCCAATACTGCAGCAATGTACACCGCGAAAGGGCAAGGCCAGGCCGCCGCACACATGCGGCCAGGTTTTTCGTTCGCTTTTCCAGGCTTGAGCGGAGTGTGGGATTCAAGGTGTCAACAAAGCTTGCCCGTAGCAAACGGCAGTATGAGCAGCGCAATAGCGGAAGTACGTCACCGCCGAGGAGCGCAGCATCACGGGAGGGAAGGCTTCCGCGCCGTCAACAGCGGAGAGTAAGTTGAAAGGAGGAGGAAACGCAGCGCGACGATAATGTGCGGTTTTTGATTTACGATTTCTCAGCTAATACTCATCGCTTTAACAAAATTCTTGCGTGAGGAGATTGCTAATACATTGCTTTATTTGGTTACGTGTATATCCATGCATCGGCGGGAGGTATTTTAGGACCCCTTTAAGCGTCGCGGCGCGCTAAGACGCTACAAGCATGCCCAGAGTTAGGTAAGCTTCACAGCAAAGCATGCACGGCGCGCTCCCGCGCTACAGCCGACGACACAAAGCCCCGCCTCTAAGCCCCTGTGCGCCTGCGCCGCTGAGCTTCGACGCGTGGCCGCGGCTTGTGCGCTGGCGCTCCGCGGAGCACGGCCACGCTGCGCCGTGTTCGCACCTAGCGTGGACGGCCCTGTACGTGTGTTGTATTCTCAAAGAAACGCGGAGTAAGGCCTAATCCTGACATAAATCTCAATGGTGACTCAATTTCTGTAAAAAAGGAACACAAATATTTTGATGGGCTGTTGGACGAAAAACACATTCATCTCTCACATCAAACGACTCAAGCAAAAATGCCTAAAAACAATGAATATTCTGAAAGTCGTATCTCACCAATCATACGGTGCAGACAAACAACTCCTTCTAAGTGGCGTAACTACGGGGGGGCACGTGGGTGCAAGTGGCCTTGGCGCCACTTGCGGGGGGGGAGGGGGGAGCCGAGCCAGGTACGCCCAACTTGTGCCCGAGGGAAAAAATCACAACAGGGCGGCGCAGCGGCAAAAGTCACCGTTGAAAAGAGTGCTAGTTTGGACTTGTCGGTACATTGTAAGGAGCGAACAGCGCCGAGGAAGACAAGAACGAAGAGGGGGGACACACAAGGAGCGCTGTGCTGTGCCGGGGTACAACACACACTAGAGTCACTGAAACTAGGAAAGTACTGCCATTAGCAGGCGACGCGCGGGAAACATTGGGGTTTTGTCGCTAGGTTAAGTCCATCGTTGCGGGCTTGTCGCCCAACTATAGTGCCTAGAATTTATTCTATGCACTATAGTTCATTGTTTAAATTATCTATAAACGTTGGCATCGTCTGTTTCCCATAGAAGCCACCGCTAGCGCGTGTAAAAACTATTCTTCAGCTGGCGGATTAGCCAGTTCTCGAGTGTTATTTGAGAATTTCGTGTCATTTACGAACAAAATTAAAAAACAGGGTACAAAATAGTGTTGGTAACGATGTTCACGCCAAGGGCCGTAACACGCTTTCCCGTGCGCCGTGAAGTCACCTTTCCTTCGTGCGCCGTAGTGTTCACAAGCTGGTAGTTTTCACAAAGTAGTGACAAATATTGTTGTCCAACCACTTCTATCACAGTGTTCGAACATGCAGTGGTGCGAATGACGCATATCAGCGAACATCAAGGTTATCCGTATGCGCCAGTGTCATACACTGAATTTCTTTCCGGGTTTCACGCGAAGAGGGTGTCCACAACAATGGGCAAACACAAGAAGAGCAAATAAAAACATCTTAATTAAAAAAAATCACCCCACCTTCCCGCGAGGGGAACCCTGTGGAGATGCGACGCATCTTGGGGCACTGGCGTCGGCGTCGGCATTGGCATTGGCGGCCGCTCGGCCGCTCGCTTCTCGCGTACGGCAGCGGCTTCACGTTGACGAAGTTCAGCATCGGCTGCTCGCTTCAACCGTTTGCGTTCGGTATCACGTTTACGAAGTTCGGAATCGGCTGCTCGCTTCAAACGTTTGCGTTCAGCATCACGTTCACGCCGCTTCGCAGCCTTGTCTTCAGTGGTGCTAGCATTCCTGTTATCACAGTGATCGGTGCTTGTTACGGTTGCGAGGGCGATAGCAGAATTGTTAGGCTCCATTCAACGCATCGATGGAAATCGGAACGCCGGTGCTGGAACGACCGCGGCTATGACGCACCGTGGCGCGGCTATGACGCAACACAATCCAACACAATCCACTTTAATCCAATCCAATCCAATTCAATCCAAGCCAAGCCAAGCCAAGCCAAGCCAACCCAATCGAATCCAATCCAATGCCCCTCGCGAGAGAGTGTTCGCTATCGTAGCGGAAGGGGGTGAGCGGCGGAGAGCGCAGCTCGCGCGGCGAGGAGAATGGGGGAGGGGTGCGGACGGACAACAACGCCGTATGGAGGGACAAGGCGAGTGAATGAGATGCAGTCGCATCTAAAATCACTTTTAAATGCAGAGCATTTCAGTAACTCACGATGTCACCCGCGTTGACGTCCGTCATAGTCCGCACCGTCGTTGTCCGCACCCCTCCCCCTACACTATATAAAAAAAATACTATCCGCCGCCTGGTTTCGATCCCTCGACCCTGCGGGCGGAACGCAATGTACATGGTGCTCTACCCACTGCGCCACAAAGCCGACACAGAATGGGAGGCTACGAACGCGCCTTATATCCTTGACTCATTCAAACTACGTCAAGAAGCTGCTGATACAACGCATTCACTACCACCAACTCCCCAAACACTAAACGTTAACGCAATACACCCACCCCCTATGCGACGCATTTACTCGAGTCCCCCTCGCGGGGAGATGGGCCCAATTTTTTAATGTTGAAAACCTTAAAAACAGCTTTATATACCTCATAAGCAACCTCAAAGAGCTTGAATCAAACTATCCGCACATCCGTAGCAAAATACTTATGGGGAGACAGGGCGGAGGGGGTGCCGCTCCCTCGAATCCGCGTACAGAGCGTATGCGCAGTTTGTTTATCGTGCATCGCAATATGTTCCAGCTTACTCAAATTACATTTAAATATTAAACAAAATCTCTATCAGCACTAGCTGCCATATGCAATCCGTCTTTTGATCTTCCCAGCGTGCGTTTTGTAGAATTGTTCCGGCAAGAAATCGCCTGTAGTCATTTGAATTATCGAGGGGCATATGCTCTGTCGATCTTCGAATGTACAGCGCCCTTCATCATGACGCGTCCCTGAGGTTTAGCGTGGTGATATTTAAAAGTTCCCATTGAAGACGGATATTTACGGCGACATCATGCGTTAGAGCTTTTTTTTGGCAAGTACTGGGAAGTCCAGCATACACAAAAGGACAGGTGACGAATCTCGGGGTAAATCTCCAGTGAAGATTATCAGAACAAGTAAAATGGGTGCAAGGTTCTTCACGGCGCCTCGAACAAAACTTGAGTAACCTCTGTAAGCAACTTCGTTTGTCAACACGTAACGAAAAAAGTACCTTTCCAGACTCTCTTCTGTTACTGCAGCCAAAAGCACAGCCCCTGTAATTCAGTTATCTTTTATAATGTGTTGTAGCACGTAATGTAATAACAAAAAAAAAACATGCGCGAAACCGATGATGCAACCCGATGTGCCTCATCGAGCAGATAGACGGAATGTGGTCGCCGCCGACCACGTGACCTGGACAGGCTACTGAATGGCGGATTCGCGCGGCAGTGGGGAGACACGAAAGACGGTACTCTCCAAGTTCCAGTGAATTTAGTACACACTGGGAGCTGGCGCCCCTCGCATCCCCGGCATATCCCCCCTCTCTTCGTCCTTGTCTACCTCAGCGCTGTTCTTTTGTTACAATGCCGCTCTTCAAGCAGCTTAACTGCTTAACACCAGGTGTTTTACATGGAGGATGTACGTTGTGAGCTACCGGAAGAATTGGCTGCTTCCTGTTTAGATCTATCCTGCACGACCTGTAAGTGGAGTTCATTACGAGTGTGAAATGCATGAAAATATCGATTTTGAAGGCTGAGAGGACATGAAAACATGGAAAATCATTGTGGCATCCATGTGGTACCTTAGTGATATTAAGACATAAGAACATTTCAGATATGGGGCAAAAAATAAGGAACAGGTGAGGGCGATAAACGGCCTGATGCCTTTCTTATTTATTTGTCGCATCAGGGCTACGTCCTTGCTCCATGAATTAATAACGACTTTGTCAGCTTTGTTCACTGTGGTAGTTGGTGTGGTGGCCACAAACAGTGTGTGGATATTTTTGTTCTACTGCCTATTACAGATGAACTAGATGTTTATACTTCTACTCAAAAGTCATACTATGAATTACACTACATGAGTGAAACAATTCCATGCACCCCGAAAGAAAATTTAGGTAAATTCACTTCGATGCCCTGGATGCAACTTGTGCCTAGCAGTGAAAGTGGCGTATTGTGTGCCTTTCTGCCACTTCGTTTCTTGTAGTGTAATGCGTCTGACTGGTCATCGTAACCCCCCCCCCCCCAACACGACAGCTATTTACTCTAGAAAATTTGATGATGGTCCTAATTGTAGAAGGGTATTCAGAAATTGAAGAAAGAGCTGTGGGGGAGTTCTGGTTTGTGCATCACGCTTTGTTTGGGATATTGTTATGTAGCCCCGGATAATGCAGGGTTTTTGTAAAAATATAGATTATTGGAGCAAGCTTGTGCTCCCCACTCAACATAAACAAACACAAACCTCGACAGGAGTCAGCAAAGGGACGTGCACGAATGAGCGTTCGCGAATTGAATGCCACAGGGTTTCCTTTGCACTCATTCATTTAGATCGAGAACATTTTCAATAAAAAACAGGAAAAGCTAGGATAGGGATTGCAACGCAACACCCTTTCCATATCGAACAAGACTGCTGGTGCAGCATACAAAGGAAAAAGGGCAAAAAGGCGCTTCGCTTAAAAAAAGGATAAGCTTGCAGGGTGTGGCCAGGTGCTTTTTACAAAACATTATATAAACAAATCAAAAGGCATGGTTGGGGGCAATATTATGATCCATATAGTAGAAAAAACCTGCATTATTACCCGACAGTATGAATGTTCTGTGTGCAAACATATGCAAAAACGCTTTTGTGTTTTTGGCATTCGAGTGCACGTTAGAGTAGTCAGCTCAAGTTATTCACCACGGTAGCTTTCCTCATTGCCGAGAAGCATAAACCCTGATATTAAATTTTGGTATATTCCATCGCTTTAACCCTTTCGATGTCACTAAAGTGCTGGATTGTTTTCGCATTTCCCCTCCGTAGTGTCACTGACATACCGGTGCGTTTTCTGTTGTGTGTTCAAAAATTCATGCCATGGCGCAAAGTTGACGCACCTGCACTGTTTGTGCCATCTGTCGAATCTTTATAGCAGCGCGTATTTTCACAAAGTACAGAGCTACCGTGCCAGCTTTCCTTCCATGGTCGCTCCGTGTGCTGTACATCTGTCGGAATTACTGACCACGTGGCACGCGTGCAATTATGGGTGTAAGTGTTGTGCCGTCCACCACGTTTTTCTAGGGTTTTTTTTATTTCTGTTCTTGTGCCTGCTACGGCGCGCCAGGTTAGTCCAGCGCGCACCTTATGTCAGCAACAACCTCATGTTTCAGGAGCACTTGAGGTTGTTGTATTAAGGTTGTATCACCTTTTTATCTCTATCTGCAATCATGATTTCAGAAGTCACCATTTCTGCGTGTTCTGCGGGCTGCTGAAAGTGCTCCCTCTATACGTGCCGTTATTTTCGGATTGCTGCCCGTGCTGCGCCTTCGACTGTGGATAGGAGCACTGGTTCCTTGACACCAATTCGAATACGAGCTGAGCTCGAATTTGCATTCTGAGAGTTTCTCATCCGAGGAAGGGGTGTGAGTTCCACAGCATCAGAACCTGATGTTGAAACGATGGGTTATCGTCCCAGAAGTGTGCACAGCAAACTGAAAATATCTGGAAAGAACGATTTCTCACCCGCGCTCTTTCCTTTCGACGCGTCACGTTCCAGACGCTTTTGTATTCAAATAAATCACTATGTTCCTTCCCTGATATTCCCGAAACTAATCCGACACTAGGGGTGCGTCATGGCCAGAAACCCCCAACAGGGAAAGGGTGAATACCGCTGACATACCTGTAAACACTGTTAACTATTGAAGAGCCCCCCACCCCACTGTCACAGATCTCGGGTTCACATGTGCACCTTCTTAACACCCAAAGGATGTATTTATATTTGCATCTAACATTAATTATGGAATTCACAAGGGGGTGTACACTTGCTTCTGCTTTATTTACCCTTGTACTGGTTGACCCATCGACACATGGAAATATAAAAAGTGAGGAGCTAACCTAGAGGTTGGCCAGTTCATGGTGATGTGCATTTCCTCAACTCTCAACATTTTCCTTTTTGACAGCAAGCACAAAAAACTACTCAATGCAAGTGTTGTCTCGTAAACAAAATGGACAATAAAACTGCTGCCTTTATAGGTTCCAAAGAACACATAGACGCAAGCAACTAGTCATGATGACGACTGATCAATGCCTTGTCTTGGAATGTTCATGCAATTTTATGTTGCCTTCTCCGCCCCCCCCCCCCCGCCGGCATTGCTTTGTTCCCACAGTGCCGTTGCAATAATCTCATCTCTCAAAAAATGTTCTTGCGAGGATGTATGAATGCCCGTCATGAGGAGGCCATGAATCTAAACGGTACTTAGTTCTGGGTTATGTTGCCTATGTAACAATATGTCTTATTTTATGTCCGTAAGCTCATTAGTTAATTTATTTGGTCTATATTTTGTAGCTAATATTGCAACCTACAAGTTGTACCTTCTCTTTCAGGATACTTGGTTCAGTTTTGTATAGGAACACTCCCTCATATTTATAAGCGTAACCAGCAAATGTTCTAGAGTCATGTTTTTTTAACCGGGTTTCGGCACCATATAAAAATAACAGGAGAGACCAAGGGTCGAGACGTCCGGGTGATGCGGTGGTGTTCTACGTGCAAGAGCTGCTCACGTGACGACAGGCACCGATGATGATAATCTCAATTAATGCTCTGATAATGATTATAAAGTTTCTACATCTTCCCCGCCCACAAAGGAGCCGTGTCAGTACGCGTCCTGTAGGTGACTTGACAGAGTCCTTGTCAGAAACTCTGAGGCAATCCGAAGGCGAAGCTGCTGCAAGGGCCGTCTGCTGGGCACATGCCGGTAGTGTCGATGCAGACGACGCAGCCAAGCGTAAATTTGAAGTTGATCTTCGATGCCTCTGAACTCGGACACGTACACATCAATTTTATATTAATCTCGGCCTGAAAACAGTTTCTTAGCTCTTTCGTGCTTCTTTCTGGATGTTCGCACTCTCCTAGTTGGACTGTCATTGTGTGATGCATTTCGTTTCATGAAAGGGGGCTTATCGCAACCTCTTCGTCTTTGTTGTACGATGCGTGTAACGGCGATCCTCTTGGGATGTCTCTCAAAAAGCTCAGTATTCCGCTTTTCAATGTCGTGGATTGATCGTATTTTAGTTTAGAACACTTGCGTTTCATCTTGCCCTTTCAGCTTTCCATGTGGTACATCCGTGATGTCAGTTTTGGAAAACTCCCGATCCGTAGCTTCTGGTGACGTCAAAGGATTCGAGGAGATGACTGAATTGCTCATGGTAATGTCGGCGGTCTCTTGGAAGGCACAGAAACCCAAAGCATCTTCTGTCTTAAGATCACGCGTAGCCAACGAAGTTGTCGCATTATCAAACTCTGGTGGCGGCCGGAACTGTGGCGCATGCAGAGTTTCTGTCGCAGACGCTTCTTGGAAATTCTTCAAATCAAATGGGTCATATAATTTTTCTGTCAATGTATAAAACTCATCAACGTTTGTAGAAGAATCTATTATCTCGTCGATCTGGCAACGGTTTGTGGTATCGCACCTTTTGTGTTTCAATTAATAGTAGATGCGGATTATAACATGAGTGATTTTATCTTGATATTCGATTTTGGTGGCATATTCCTCATCCAGGGAGTCTGTGTCAATAAACGGTTCGATATCTTCATTAGCAATCTCGAATATAAATTCTGTTCTTCGCAACTGGCGCATAAATTCCTTCAACACATAACACACCTCCCGTGTTATTACGGTCAACCCCAAAATTGCTTTTTCGTCTCTGCATAATTCTCGAGCAGACATCCTCTCTGTTTCCCTTTCGGTCTTCAGTTTCAGGACGTGCATCCGAGACATATCAAAACTCGGGTCGCGTTGCACACGAAACACGTGTTTCGTTTCGCTATGCGCTCCGGCACTCCGATCACGGATTTTTGGAATGGCTGCCCATCGAGAGAAATCGTCGGAGGTGAGGATTTGTCGTTGTTTCGTCTGCCCGTCACGTCGGTCGGGTTTCGGTATCACCACCGTCGTTCTGTCCATCACAATGGTACGTCGTTGGCATCGAGGAGTCCTCCTTCTAATAGGACCAATTTCGGAAGACATCGAATCGCACTGGGCCTTCTTCCCGGGTTTATCGGCACCATATAAAATAAGAGGAGAGACCAAGCGCCGAGACGTCCGGGTGATGCGGTGGTACTCTATAAGCAAGAGCTGTTGACGTGACGACAGGCATCGATGATGATAATATCAATTAGTGCCCTGATAAGCATTATAATATTTCTACACCCTTCATATGCGATCAATGCGTTTGTCATTTCAGGTTCAAGTGTGGCAGTGGCCATCCCATCCTGTGAGGGGTAAAGATGAGGAGACACCTGGTGTGGCAGGTGGCAGTAGCACTTAGATCCGACCTGAATAAAATAGTGAGGTTTGCAAGTCATATGTGTTTCATGTGATTTTCGTCAGCTTGCTCTTACAGGAACAACAACAACTTCAGCATGAACCACTGACTGTGGAGCTTCCTGACATTTTCCACCCGCACCTGTCTGTAGGGCGCTGTTCTTTGACAGCATGCAAAGGGCACTCAAAAGGTGGATACTTGCGGGACACGTAGAGGACGGAAACATAAAGGATTCATGGAGGACTCAGAAAGTTGATGGCGAAATTCCAATACAGAGAACACACACAGGACATACAGTCTATTTCCTTCGGGACGTACTGTCTCTTGACTGGACATAGAAATTTTCACAAGGGGAGAGAGTTGGCACACCTTCTTGACATTAATTAATTCATACATGGACATACACAAAGTCGGGACATATATACGTAAGCTCAAAGGACAAGAGACACACAGTCTGCCCCTGGTTAGCACAACAGGGGAAGCACTCGAAGAGCAGGCCAACACACTCGCACAACACTTTGAACACGTGTCCAGTTCAGCACACTACACAAACACTTTCATGAAACACAAAGCATCTGAAGAAAAGAAGTCCCTGCGTGATAGCAACAAGTCGCACACTTCCTACAATTCTCCTTTTTCAATTAATGAGCTGAAGTCAGCCCTGACCACATGTAAGCCTTCAGCTCCAGATGCAGATTAAATCACATACACGATGATACAACACCTCGAAACACTTTTAGATCTATACAATAACATATGGCTTTCGGGGCATATTCCTCGCTCTTGGAGGGAGGCCATAGTAACGGCTTTCCTGAAGGAAGACAATGAGCCTTCCTCTCCCGCTAGCTATCGGCCCATCGCTCTTACAAGCTGCCTGTGCAAGCTCCTCGAAAAGATGATAAACAGGAGACTTGTGTACTTTCGCCCGCCCTGAAGGCAGGCTTCAGGGCGGGCGATCTACTAGTGACCAACTTGTCGCCCTTGAATCAAGGACGCTTTCATTCACAAACAGTTTTGCGCAATGGTGTCTTTTGACTGTAAGGAGGCCTATGACACCGCTTGGCGTTACGGGATCCTCCGTGACGTGAAGTCATTTGGTGTCTCAGGCAACATGATGAACACTCTTGCTAGTTATTTGTCAGAAAGAACATTTCCTGTTAGTGTTGGTAGCGCACTCTCAAGGCTTCATGTGCAAGAAACGGCATTCCGCAAGGTGGAGTGTTAAGCTGCACTCTGTTCATTGTTAAGATGAACTCGCTTGCGAAGGCATTGCCACCTGTAATTTCTTATTCAATGTATGTAGACGACATCCAGGTATCTTTTAAATCATGCACTACGCCCATCTGTGAGCGTAAAGTCCAGCTTGGTGTAAAAAAACTTGCCAGCTGGGCAGACAAGAACGGTTGTAAAGTTAACCCAGAAAAAAACACTTGTGTTGTCTTCTTGCGGAAGCGTGGGATCCATCCGGATCCAGACATTACCCTTAATGGCGTTTCGATTCCTGTGAGGAAGGAACGCAAGTTTTTAGGTGTATTCTAGGATGAAACACTTACGTTCATCCCTCACACTAAACAACTGAAACGTAAATGTCCAAAGGCTATCAACATTCTTAAAATTTTGTCACACCAGTCCTATGGAACGGAAAAGCAACTCCTCTTACGTATTTTTACTAGTCAAATGGGGTCTCGGTTGGACTATGGAAGTGTTATTTATGGGTGTGCAACAAAAACGGCTCTAAAAATGCTCGACCCAGTGCTGCATCTGGGGGCCATTCCTTGCATGTGGCGCTTTTCGCACGAGCCCATTCCAGAGCCTCTACTCCGAGTGTGATAAATGGTCCCTATATCACCAGAGGATTTACATGGACTTGTATGCTTCGAAAATCATGGCCCTGACTAACCACCCTTTAAATTCCACCATTCATAATACGTCCTGGCAACAACTGTTTCTAAATAGTCCTTGCATCTCTCTGACCTTTTCACTTAGGGTAAGAGGGGAAGCCTCTGATCTCAAGGCCTCTTTTTTAGACTTTCACAAGACACCCATCACTGATTTAATACCACCATGATGTCTGCGCCCTGTGTTATGTGACCTGTCTTTTACCATGAAATCTGCGATGGTTCGTAGCGGAACACCAGGCTTGCGAATTTTCAGAACGCCGCAGAAGTGCCGAGCACGACGAAACTGGCGTAACCGCTTGTAGTAGAGGTACCTATGTTTGGCTGGAACGACACGGAAGACGTCAGTAAGCAGCTTCGGAAAATTCCTTTGCAGTTCATACATTGGGTCTTTGTCAAGGCAAGTGCAGTCATCTTCGGCACAAAGCAGAGTGTCGTTATGCGGCTATCGCATTGCCATTATTTGTTGGTAGCGCAGTGATGTCCGGATTATCGCAAAGACTCTTGAACGCAGTGCGTCGATCTGATGAAAGCGGAGATTCACCTGCGCGAGGCTGGAGCTTCGAGAACACTTATGACCCGGGTTCAGGCTTCGTCACGTTGTGACGGTTCCACGCGCGTGACCGCACTTGAACGACACAAGCCATTCCTTATATTTGATGCAGAGCCAACGTTAAAGCATTAAGACCCTACACAAACGATTGCGAATGTCCTGGTACGTGATCTACGCGGACGCTGTCGATTAAGACGATCCTGACGCCGTGATATTTGCAGTAGTGAATTGAAAGACCGATTCGGTTACTTCCGGCATGATCCTTATAATGTCCCCGGAAGTTTGAGAGCTGGCGGCAATGGCCCTGGAAATAACGGCCTCACCCACGTACGAATTCATTATAAGCGACTTTTGCGTGTCGCCTGAAGCACTCAAAGCAATGCTGACCGGGTTCCACGGAGACCGAGTGAGAGGTGTGCGAATCGTTCGGTTGCACGCCCACTCTGGTCTTCAGGGAAATGAGAACATGCACGACGCGGCTCGAAGTCTTACAACCGAGACGACGTCAACATTTGCATCATTTACGCGCGTTTGTTTCGCCAGGGAGGTAGAGGAAGGCTGGTATCTTCGGGGAGGTAATTGATCATTACAACTTAAAGACCAAAGATTTGCGGAGCCTACAGCACCCAAACTAAATGGCAGTCGGTGGTGTGTCATAAGGTCGTGGCAAACAGCCGCTGCTACTCAGCACCATACACGGGTGAACGCAAGATTTGTAGAGGCAGGCGCATATACAAAACCTTGATTGTTCGTAAAGGCTATAAGCACGCAGCAGTGGCATACGGCGCAGCAGCCTGACCCGGATGTGCGAATCCAGCTCGTCCCGATGGCGGTAGAGGCTTCCATGATTCGACGACTCCTGGCCACCACCTAAAGGGAAAAAAGAGTATCTCGCCACCCTTCTTCTTCCGTTGACCCCATCGTACGAATAATGGGTGTACGGATTAACGACGGGAAAATTACCAGTCCCGAGCGTTGCTACCTCGGGCGAGCACATTTCTTTTTGTTTCACGCATGGATCACTGGACGCTGCTGGGTAAGTCCTCGCAACACTGCCTCAACCAATCACGCAACACTAACTTATCACCATCCTAACACTGCCCTCCTCCTCCACGCCAAATTCACGATAGAGGAAGCAGAGATGCTGCTCACTCTATAAACCCACTCCTTCACACACCGCAGCAACTACACCACTCACACCAACAACTCTACCCCGCCACATGAATGGCCTAGATGAGAGGATCTTGACACTCATTTTGTCGCCTTATTCATCTGCCCCGAGGACCCTTGCCCTTCTCCCCTTTCACATCCCCACCTACTTGGAGCAGGCCTTGGGTAGTTCTAGGTAGAGGACCAATGGACCCTGACGCAACAGGTGCTACACGTCGTTCCGGCCATGTGGGTGGAAGCCAGCCCAAACCCAAATTAGGCGTTTAACCCCAAAATGTTCCCCTTTCTCTCTAGCTCTCGCTACTGCCGAGTCTGAGCGCCCGCCGCCGAAGGTCACGTATTACAGATCACTTCCGAAGGAGACTTCCCTGTTACGGACGCCCGACACCGGTTCTAAAGCGAAGCTTTTTACCCCTACCCCCAGTGGTTCTGTCGCGACCATTGGTGTCAGCAGGAAACTCCCGCAAGCTAACAAATAAAAAAGGCTAATAGCACAACCAAGAATCGATCCTGGAACGAAGAGAAAAACGGAGCGATCGCCCGTTGCCTTAGCGATTGAGCTACGAGCCAACGCAGAGATGGCAGAGACGTATGGTGCACTCACCGGGCACATCTGCGGGATTACCTTCTGCGTTCTCGCTTAATGCTACCTGATACCGTCACGCGACCTCTCGCGCGCTGTGCGCTCCGCTCACGGCAAGTGTAGTGGCCAGGAGTCCTAGAATCATGGAAGCCTCTTCCGCCATCGCGACGAGCTGGATTCGCACATCCGGTTGAGGCAGCTGCGCGGTATGTCGCTGCTGCGTGCTTATAGTCTTTACCAACACGCAAGGTTTTGTATATGTGCCTGCCTCTACAAATCTTGCGTTCGCCCGTGTATAGTGCTGAGTAGCAGCGCTGTTTGCCACGACCTTAGGACACACCACCGACTGCTACTTAGTTTGGGTGCAGTAGGCTCCGCGGTACTTTGGTCACTAATTTGTAATGATCAATTACCTCCCCGTAAGATTCCAGCCTTCCTCTACTTCCCCGGCGAAACAAATGCGCATAAATGATGCAAATGTCGACGTCGTCTCGGTTGTGAGACCTCGAGCCGCATCATGCGTGTTCTCATTTCCCTGAAGACCAGAGTGGGTGTGCGACCGAACGATTCGCACCCCTCTCACTCGGTCTCCGTGAAACCCGGTCAACCGAGTTTCGCGTCCAGACTCGCGTCCAGACTCACGCCACTTCATAGAAACAACATGCACCGATGCACTTCGTACAGATGAACAGCCGCGGTGGCTCAGGGGCTAAGGCGTTGTGCTGCTGAGCACGAGGTCGCGGGCTCGATTCCCGGCCGCGGCGGCCGCTTTTCTGATGGAGGCGAAAAGCAAAAATTCCCGTGTGCTCCAGATTTCGGAGCACGTTAAAGATCCCGAGGTGGTCAAAATTATTCCAGAACCCTCCACTACGGCGCGCTGCGTAGGCGCGTTAAAACCCTACAGTCAATCAAAAATCGTACAGATGGTTAAGCAGCAACGCTGTAACGTGCGGCCGGTGTTTACCAGGGTGTCACTCCCTATGGTTCATTGGAGCCTTTTCCTTTACTCGTTGCATGTTTGTGCTATTCCATTCACTCGACGTGATCCCGCGATGGCTGCGTAAAGTGGCGCGGAAGTTGCACCTGTTGATATGAACGGACCCATAAAAAAAGTATCAGCCATATTTTAATTGATCCCGCCTGCACACTCCGAATGCTGTGTGGCCTGGGAAACCACAGGAAAGCACTCGTTCACCGCATTCGCCTCAACGTCGCTTTTACCAAACACTACATGCACAAGGCACCCCGAGTTGCCCCCTCACTGTCCCGCCTGCACTGTTCGTTAGCACAGTGAGCACTGCGTGTGTGTCTCCCTTTGGGCCTTCCACGACTAACCGGGAAGAAAATTTCGGCACTGAGTGCTGCTGCACCACTTAAAATTGCCGACGACATTGGTCGAAGGCACTCCACTGTGGTGGGGACACGGAGTACAAGGGCCTTGGTGTCATTTCTCCGTGACTCCGGCCTCAATGAACGAAACCCTGGGAGCGTTTGCTTTAACTTCACGACTATAATTGTACCTTAGGTGCGGCCCCGCTTCTGTCAGCTTCTGTGTGCTTATCTGCGTTTGGTAGGGCTTGTATGCGTTTTTGCGTCTTCGTTCTTTCGATCATTTGCCTCCCTCTCGGGTTCTTATGGAGTATACCAAGCCAAGCTCGCTGCCAGGATGACTTCTCTTTACCGTTAAAGAATGCCTGCCCTCCCGTTACCCGCCGCTGCTAACCCCGCACCCCTCCGGTCCCTGCAGTAGCCCAGTGGTTGGATTGCCGGTTTCACGACGTGAAGGTACCTGGTTCGATTCCCGGGACCTCCCCAGCCACATTTTTTACAGCAAGGCTGTATACCTCTACCCCCTAACGGTTTCATCGCCGTGGGCAAAAACGATCACCGCGGACAGAAACGCCAAAGCGCCAGGGCCCAAGACGCCGAGCGCATGCGTCAGTATAATCAGGCATACAGAATACAGCTCAAAATTCGTTTAACTAAACCAGAAAACAAGCACCGAAATTGCATTATGGATGATAAGGGGCATGTGAACAATGGGACGTCCCTCCAACTGTTCGTCGTCAAGATTATGTTTGCAGATAATCTCTGAAAGCTAGGCAGGACCCAGCATTTGCCTCATCTTTGGGCGCTCTTCAAATGCTGAAATGGTCTTTCACGATGTATAGTTGATTCGCATTCGCAACAACGTCACTTGCGCGTAGACGCAAAACAGAAAGGACAAGGAAAGCCTAGCAGGGCGTACCGACTAAAGAGAGAGACAGAGAGGGAGCTCTTTATTAGATGAAAGCAGAGAGGTTTGCCGGCATGTTCCCGCCTACATGCTACTCTGCAGGGATGGGGAGAAGGGAGTAAAGACCCTAAAAGAACTAGGGCAGAAGAAAGGGCGGAAAAAAGAGGTTAAAAAAACGTGAACACGAAGCTTTGCGTCGTGATGTGAAAGTCCACACGATCTCAAAGGTAAAGTTATGAATTGTCTCTGCGACGCCGATTCCGTGTAAATAGTCAAATAAGGCAACCAACAATTTTCTCTGGAACGATGCAGAGGGCCAGGGTCCAGAAAAACCTTTCAAAGATATAGATGCGTTGTTGAGGCACTCAACCTTTTCTGAGAGGTTATTTCTTTCTTGGATGTATGCCGGACACTCTTGAAGGACGTTCTCTACTGTTTCGGGCAATCCTCAATTGTCGCGATAGGGATTTGCAGTTAGACCGGGGCGATGGCGGTAAGAGTTCGTGAGCGCTGCGTTGAGACGCAACCGGTGGTAAAGAGTTTCAAGCTTACGTGGAATCCGCTCTGGTAGCCTCATTCTAAACGCATAAACAATAAAATGGTGTCACGCATGGATCGTCGCCGTGTAAACAAATCTCACGTAATGCGAACTGACCAATGATAATAGCGGCGGCACGGAACTATACGAGAAAAGAGTGGCAATACTGTGTACCCTTACCTAGAGACACTAGCCGAACGCAAGAGCCCAACCCGTCGAGGTGACGAGGAACTTTTCATACACTCCTCCATAACCATTTGTAGTCGTTTCCGGCAGGCAGCTTTGAGGGACATCCACTTTCGCAGGACTGGATGGCGACCGATTTTTTTTTATGGCTTGGATGTTTTGATTGATTCATTGATTGATTGCAGGGTTTAACGCGCCGACGCAACGCAGGCGATGGGGTGCGCCGGAGTGGAGGGCTCCGGATTAATTTTAACCCCCTGGTGATCTTTAACGTGCACAGAAATCTCGAATGCACGGGCGTTTTTGCTTTCCGCCTCTACGGAAAAAGCGGTCGCCGAGACCGGGAATCAAACCCGCGTCCTCGTGCTCAGCAGCACAATGCCTTAGCCACTGAGCCACAGCGGCGGGTTATTGGATGTTTTTCGGTGGGACGGACAAGCAAATCTCCACCTAAACAGCTCCGCGGTTAAAAATGTGTTTTGTACCGCTGCAGGGCATTACACAGGTGGGGCTGTAGGGTATTACGCTAAATAACCATAACACAACGACTGAACGGCTCTAAAGTCGCCCTCAGAGAGCGCAACGACGCCGATGGATTGAGGCGACCAGCGGAGGCGGCCATTTTTGTACAAGTCCCTAAGCGCGGAAGAACACGCTCTTTTATTTATGACGCACACATTTCGGCGCTACACGGGATTACAGCACCGGTGCATGCTGAACGCTGCCATGAATCACACCACTCGCTCGTCCTGGCTTGTCCTGTCACGCCCTCGCATGATGTGCATTAACGAACACTGGGAGTCCCTAAATTGCTCCGCTTTTAAAACGCCGTGGGGACGGTTAAACAGAGATTTCCAAAAGAACATTTTTCCGGTGCTGGGTATGAAGTACCGTGCGAGAACTGCGATTGTGTATGCATAGGCGAATCTCGGAATTTCGGGCGATGGCTAAAAGGGCATTGTAATGATTTAAGGATGAAGACAGTTTCGTCTGCTGCCCATAGCGAATATGAGGAATGCTGTAATGATGAAATAGACGGCGGCAAGGCACTTGTCGTAAATGATGTCACCTCCAGGTTGCATCTGATTATTAAATAATACAAACATCAAAAGCCACGCCATAGTCATACAGGCGGCAACCTGCTCTCCGCCTACGCAAGCTAAGGTCACCTGCTTCAGCCTACCTGAACGGTTAGATCCCTTTTTTTAGGTTTAATGTGAACAAGGCTCACGTTCTGGGAGCCAGAACGTCAATACATCATTTTTCTTTTGCTCTTATTTCTTTTTATTTATTCACTGATCATTCCGGACCACATGGGAGTTTGTGGAGGCCTTGATTATAGGCGGCTCTTCACTTCTAAGCTATATGAAAAATAGCAAGCTACGTATTTCTCAACAACCCTGCACTACGTGATTCTTGGCGGAACAAGACCGGACGGTCTGGAAGTTATTGATGCAATTCGAGAAAAACTTAAGATGAGAACAAATGTTGCAGCCAATAAAAAAACTTTTGAGCGATCTGCGCTGTTGCTAGGAAGCATTTCATATGAAACCTTACCCCTACATACTCTCCTAGGAGATGAAACGCACGCCAACTGACGCTTCACTGGTGTACAGTACTGTTACCAAGGGAAACCAGCGGTCGAAAGCAGGCACTATTCAATATCAACGTGCGTAATAAAAAAGCAGCTTCGATAAAACCTCTCCGACTCTTAAACAACTATAGTTGTGCGAGATGGAAATGTTGGGAAAGATAGCAAACATACCAAAGCCAAAGTGGAAAATAAATTGTGAATCGGAGGCAAAATGTCATCAGAAATTGAATCTTTTTTAGGTGTGTTACAGAAACTCGGTATAGATCACAGAATTATTTATTTGCCTTTTTTTTTTATTGGGGGTCTAGAATGATCTGTCGCACAGTGGTTCAGAATTTTATTGGGACTTTAGGCTGCTCTCAGAGCGAACCGTGAAATATTGGGGGGGAAATATTCTGTTAAGATGTGGCACCAGATTCATCATCATCATCATCATTAACAACAACAACGAAAACCTATTAGGTTCTCGCTTAATGCTACCTGATACCGTCACGCGACCTCTCGCGCGCTGTGCGCTCCGCCCGGGGCAAGTGTTGCCGCCATGTGTGCGCTTTGCGGGTGCGCTCGGAGTTAGAAAAAATTAATAGAAGCTGACACCAACCCATTGCACCTCACTTCTCCGTATCTGCCGCCGATCTCGTCGCCTCCGTTCGGCATGCCAGGCCTCGGCCTGGCATCCCGAACTTCTTTCCCAAATGACGGCGAACGAAGGGCCGAGTGACTACAGCGAAATCAGGCAATATTATAGCCTCGAAAGGAAGACACTATCTCCTGCGGATCCGCAGCTAAGTAGAAAAGAGGAGATTTACTGGAGACGTTCGCAGACGGGAGTTTTCCAGAACCCAGTCCTACATAGGAAGTGTCATCCCAAAGTCGTCGATCCAAGTTGCGAGAAATGTAAGGGTCGAGCGGACGTCGTACACATGGTGTGGACTTGTCCTTCGTACAAGAAACCGCACCGCAACGTTTGCATCCTGAGAAGCACTATTCTTCAGCCAAACCTTCGAAGCCCAGCGCAGGATCATCGGTCTCGCCCTAGAAGCCGCCAAGTCCCGAGGGATACCGGCCGACTGATGGGGGGAGGGGGCTCCTTACACTCTCTCTTTGACTGGTGTGTAATAAAGTTTTCACTGACTGACTGACTGACTGACTGACTGACTGACTGACTGACTGACTGACTGACCGTGCAATCGATCAATCAATCAACTTTCAGCAGCCGGTGAGCAAGCCACGCATTTCTTAACGCTTCGCTTGCTCGGAGCTTCGCGAACACGTACCATGTAACTAGGTGAGGGTGAAACGGCTGCTTTTACAGCACCTTATGGACCAGCAGCCGGCACTTCTGTGCGTGTGGTTTAGATCACGGAGTAAGATGTCGTCGCCTCCAAAGAGCGCCCTCCCCATTAAAACCAGTGTCTGTGTCCCCGGTCTCCACGTCTCGCCTACTTAACCCGTGTGGCACATACGCTGCAAGGGGTGATTTTGGTATTGAAGGAACGCACGCCAGAATACTGCAGGCGGCAGTACTTACCTTATCCATGTCTTTCTTTTTGTTTTCTCTTGATTTCTGTGTTCAAGTCTGATTCATGCTTTGTATATATACCGCAGTGTCCACAACCTGTTATTGGCTTTTTTTTTTCTTGGTGCATTGTGAAATTTGTTTTTCATGCTACAAGCCTTCTGACAGCCTGTAACCGAGGCCCTTTTCCTGTATATCTATGCGCCTGTGTGTGCATGTGTAATAACAAGCCTTGTAGGTGCTCTTGTACTTTCACGTCAGATTTCTTACCCCCAGGTAAATTCGACTCATATTTGTTAGGTGCGATGCATCTCATGCTCAGGGCTGTATCCCTCCCTCCCTCCTTGTCGTTGTCCGCCGTCGGCACTCTACTGCGCATGCGCGTCTCTTGAGCCCCGTCAGCGTTTGGGCTGACGTCAGCGCAGTTCACTATAAAAAGAAATAGTTAGGCGGCGCCTGGTTTCGATCCCACGACTCTCTGGCCGCAACGGGAGGTACGTGGCGCTCTTCTCACTGCGCTACAAACGGAGACGCGAGCATGTGCTACGAACGCGCCTTATGTCCTTCACTCATTCAAACTACGTCAAGACGCTACTGGTACAACGAAGGCACGCGAAGCTGAACGTCAACGGGAACGACGAACTGAAAACTAGTGGGAACTTCAGTCGACACCATGGCTAATTCGCATACTACTCAGGGTTCCCCTATGGGAAGATGGTGTAATTGTTTTTCTTTAAATGAAGTTGTTGTTGGAAAAAAAAGTATGTGCGTAGCTTAGTCGCTAAGACGACGGGATCTCGCTCCTGTTCTCTTCGGGCTGAGGCTCGATCCCTGGCAGCGCCAGGAGTTTTATTTAGCTTGCGTGGGAGTTTCGTGGGACGCACGCCACGACGAAACTATTGGCTGGTAGAGGTAGAAAACATTATTTTAATGAACAAACCTCCAAAACTTGGGCATGACGTTCATAAAACTTTTTCACACTTCACGGTCTTACATTTAAGGTTCGCAGGCAGCATAAAAAACGTTCTGTGAGCATTTAAATAAAGCCCATTGTTGCTGCTGTATGAGTGACCATAGTCATGCCTTTTGCCCTCGCGCAGGGCTCCCAGGAAACATAAGCATCCGGAGTTGAGGTGAACTACAAGTTTTTTTTTTTTTTTCGCTATTGTCGTTTTCTTCTAACGCAAATTCTGGGAATTCTTCTATTCGGGGATGCACATTTCCACTTGCGGTGTAATGCGTAAATTCGAAAATTTCATAGCAAAGGCCGTTGCCTTCTTTTCTCTCATTTTTTCTGCTTGGTGGATCGTTTCCTTGTACCGGGGTCACGCGAAATAACAATCATTTTCAGTTTCATTTTCGATGTCTGATATTTCAACTCTTGATGCAAACTTTTTTTTCCCGCTTTTAATCTTTCAGGCCAGTAGAAGTTGCAGCAATCGAAATCACATCATTCAATGGACCTTGGAGGTCTTAACGTGGGCTTCCGGCATTTAAACTTTTAGAAAACCACCTACGAATAGATTCGAAGGAGCTCTTCATTTCATATTTCTATCGTGTAGATTCTGCACTTGAGAGGGAGATTTTTTTATTAAACAGATAAAGAATCGATGACCTCGAAGAATGGCCTCCCAGCGCTGCGAAATGCAAATCCTCAGTTGCCGTTGTGGTTGAGTAACTGTAGTATGATCTTGAACGACTGCGGCAGCAAGACAGCAGAACTCTTCTTAAGGTTCAGAACAGCTAGCCACGGAACAGCTACATCCGATGCATACGGCATAGGAACACTCGGGACACTCGGGTCAAGTAACCAATGCAAATTTTTCTTAGTCGGTGATTTTAAGCATTTCTACTGAAGCCCTAAGCCAGCAGTATCAATGCCGACCAGAAAAAGGCCAATATTTAAGATAATCGCGCGCTGCGCTCCTACTTTTACTGATAAGTCTGTGCGATATACTTACGTGATTACGTAAAATATATCACATTGTGTTTCTCGAAGAATCCTGACGACATTTAAAAGCCAGCACTGCTTGCCTGCGCAGTTGTTCTGTGGTGCTGAAAATATTTGTTGAAAACGTTGTTCTCGATATCCGAGAGAAGTCAATAGAGGAAAAGGACAAACAGCACAACACTTACAAGAGGCTTGTTTCATAGATTTGCTTTTATTGAAAACTAAAGTAAGGTAGCAATGTTAAATCTTTTGCTAAACATTTTACTACTTCCCACAATAGCAGGACTGGTTACTCCTCGTTACTCACATTTTTTTTCCGCCTTGGTCTTGTCTAAGGGATTCAAAAAACGCTGCGTTCTGATTGTGCCACCCGTGACATCTGCTTACCAATCCGATTTTTTTAGGCTGTTTGATATTCCAGTAAAAACTGTGACTGGCAGCGTCATCGCAATAGCACAGGAGTTTTCGCTTGATGAAGCCCAGAAGCGCCAAAAAGACGTTATGTTACAGCCAAGAGCTTTGGTAATTCCCTGGTTTTCTAACTTGAGTTCCAGAGTTCAAACGTATATAGTAGATACACTTGGCAGCAATTTTCCCGAAAATCGCATGTTTATTTTCGCACCTGCTTCCCAGGAATACTTATCCCGTTTTTCGCGCGTTTTGTGTCAGACTGTATTTGTTAGCGAAAATACATTCAACTTTCCCTCTGAGGTATACAAAAATTGCGAACAGCGAAAATTTGGGCCCTTATCAGAGCTTTTCGATAGCGAACTCCGGTTACCTAAAACACACGAGTTGGTGGTTATCGCTGAAGGCATGGAGGCTAAGGCTCACTTGAAAGCCTATCCAGAACCTCAAGCTGTTCTGGACGCATACGAGGCAAAGAATTATTCGTTTCGCTTACTGCGCGGCGGCCACTATACCCTTACGTCGCTGCGGAGGAGGACTGCTGATTTTTTAATTACTCCTGAGTACGCAAAGGCCAGCTTTCATGAACTTATTTCTTTCGATGCTCAATACTCACCCTACAAGCTGTGTATCTATACCAGCTGTCAACGCAGCACACGAAATTTCATTTCTAACTTGTGTATATGGTTTGGTTTCACTATGTTCGTGACCACTGTTTTCGGCGGCTTGATAATCCTCATCGTCTGGATGCGAGGTAGGTTGTTTGTTTCTGTCAAGGTACAAATCGTTCGTTTTTCGCTTTTTCTTTTGTGCACATTTTTAGGGCGCGGCGCAGAAGATTTAGCTCGGCCCGGGACACCTTATCGCACTGTGGCTCTGGTAGCTTGGGTAATTGGCGTACAGTTTCTTGTTCAGTTCATGCAAAATATGTTAACAGCCTCCAAAATTGTTCCCGTCTGTTCGAAGGATGTGAATATTGATGCCCTCATGCACGGGACTATTAAGCCATGTTGTAAGTACTACATCATGGACTTTCTAGGTTTGTCTAGTGCAACTCCAGAACTCGCCCTCTTGGTGGACTTGCTAAATATGTGTCATGATTGTCGAGTGAATCGGACCTCCGACTGTTACGAACGAAGCCAGGTCGGAACGCACGTGACGATATCGAAATGCACCGAAGAGGAAGTAGCGTTCGCTTCTAAATGGGGACTGGAACCTGTTCACCAGCTCGGGCTGGCTCATCGTGCTTCATGGATTCCCAAACGTCACCCGCTAAGGTAAGCACTTACAATGGAGGGCAAAGATAACTACCATTTGCACTTTGGTGTCGATTGCAAGCGATATTTCGTAAGAGTTCTGGGCACGCCGAACAGTTGGGCTGATTTCTGAGAACTTTCATCTACTCAGCGCGACATCTTGGGCGAGATTGTGTGCCATAATAAGTAGCTACAACACGATTAAGAACGAGGACAGCTGACGCGACGAAACAACTGCACACTTCTAAACGTAAAATTGATTTCTGGAGCTCACACTGTGTAAAAACATACAATACATCAATCAGGACGGCCCAACGACGTTGACACTTTTAGAACAATCATACGAAAGCGCAGCTAACACCCCATAATTTAATTAAGCATTCGTCGATTATGTTGGTCAAAAATACGGCGGTAATGGCTAACTAAATGGCCGATGGTATGTACATAAAAAGACGGACTGGTCAAAAAATAAAAGAAGCAGTACAGTACATACTCGGAACCAGGGCATATTTCACATGGAAGCAAGTATGAACAGGGTAACTAACTGTGCTGAAGAGAGACTTTGTCTCTGTGAGGGAGTCGAACCGCAGTACTCCGGAATGCGAACAGAGCACGGAGACAGAGGCAAACATTTCTTATAATGCTGAGCAGTAAAAAGTTCTTAGGGCCTCTAACCAGTGAGGGGCATACCTATTTCACGATGCCTTGATGCTGGCGGCCGTCCGGGCCCGTTCCACCAGTCGGCGCTGGTGCGACAACTCGGAGGTCGTCAGATGGTCCACCCACCGTTCATACCTAAAGTTGGGATTTGGGCTTAGTGTAGGCGTCTGTTGGCACTCCCACACCCCGTGGTATGGGAGTGTCACAGTTATGGAAGTGTTGAAGGGCAAAAGTTACAGATGGCAGTGTATTGGGGGGTAGGGGGGTACATAGCGTTTAATAGGGTGTCCTGCGGATACGAATTGGTTTGAAGCCGCCGGAAAGTGGTTTCTTCGTCGCGCGTTAGTGGTGAATGAGGTGGTGGGAAGCGACAGAGGATGTTTTTGCTTGGGCCAAGATTTTAGTGTATGGGCCCGTTTTGACGTAGATCGGCCGTTGTTTTCTCCTTCTGGGGTAATGGTGCGGTGTGTATGAGCACGAATAGGGGCGTATGCCACCTCGTTCCCTTCGAGGGACTGGGGGGCCTTGTGACCACATGATGTTAATTTCTGGTAACCGTTTTGCTTGTCGAAGACGGTGCAGCGTGTGTTGAGAGATGCGGCCAATTAGAAAACTTATGCAGGCGTCTGAGAATCTGTGATAATAGTAAGGAATTCCTCGCCTGTTGTGGCAGCAAGAGCGATGGAAACCTCCTCGGCAGTGTCGGTGCAAATGGTGAGAATTGAAGCTGCAGAAAGTTCGGTGCCTTGCGTGCTAACGACACAGGATGCATGTGCTTTTTGATGAGGGTAGGGCAATGCATCTGTGTATCGAGTGCATGTTAAGTGGTGATGGTTCGTATGAATTGAACACCACGACCACCACGCCTCGATAATTCCGGCTGGCTGATGGTGGACGCAGTGAACGGGCTGTCAACCGCGACTATTCCTTCAGTTCCTCCGTATGTGTCCTCGCTCATTGATCACAAATTTAGCGTTGAAACAGTGACGTACCATCCTGCCGCACAAATTTCTGCGCCTGAATGAAACCTACCTCCCCGTTCCGATCGCAAGCATCACTGATCCTTCATTGTTCAAGACGGCCATATTAACCATTGTTTAACATGTATTACCCATTCATTTATGCAACGCCCAAGAGGCCCTGGGAGTATTGTAATATATAAATAATAAATTCAAGAAGCTCTGTGTCGGAACTTCATTAGGGCAAAATATGTTCCACAAAAGATTGGACGGGTACCTTCTGGAATCGCTGCAAATATCGCCGGAAAACGATATTTATCTGCCGCCCCTGCCACATAGATGTCTTTTTTTTTTCTCCCCGTTCCACCGCTGCCGCTCTTCCCCTCCCGCTTGGCTTCTACCACAATAAACACCGTGGAGGTTTTCTCAAGTCAGTTCTATTTTCACGCGTTCCACGGCTGGTGTTCCATCTGTTGGAAAAGCCCGCTAGGGGGCCGCGCCAAGCGTTCGCGCTTCACAACGGCTCCGTATTTTACTTGCTTTAAGTGCGGTACGCCCCGACCATCGACCTTGAAGCTCGCCACGGGGTCACCGGAAGCACCCAGGAACCCCGGGTAACAATTTTTATGGTCATCCACCCCACCAGCTCGAAATTGCAAGCCTTGGAAGACCGGACCACGCCGCTCGCACTGCTAGGCCTAACCAGGCCTAGCACCGCGGCTGTACTCGCCCCCAGCACGCCAGGCGGCCAGCTGCTCCCTGATGCTCGTCGCCCGCCCCGCCGCTATGGAAAGCGAAGTTGACGGTGAACCCATCACCCCGGACGAACTGCTTCAACCTGGCTGGAAAACTATACGAAGCAAGCAGCAAGCTCTCCATTGTACCGAGAGACAATCCCAACAGGCAAGTCTCCCAGCAACCTCTACAACCTCTGTATGCAAAGGCCGCAAAAAGCCCATGCGTCGAATAACTCCAGTCGAACCCCTCCCTGCGACCGACGTCAAGATTGTTTTGCGTCCGAGAGGCGGACTAGCCCTCGCCAAGCTCTCCCTTGCGGTTCTGGCGGATACAATTCAACAGCACGCAAATGTTGAACCCAATGGTGAGGATCAAATACGCATTCAAGCCAAATCCAACTTCATCGTAATAAGTACTCCCTCGGAGGCACGTGCAATGAATTATTCTAGAATCTCCTCCCTGCTCATTGGAGAACATCGGTATGACGTCGCGGCTCACGTTCCGGCCCCGGCAAATACCTCCTTGGGCATAATCTTCAATATCCCAGAAACGGACACTCCTGAACAAATCGCTCACAGCATCATCAATTATAACCCCCACTTGAAAATCCTCGACGTCCGCCGACTGAACAGCTCCAACATGGCCCAAATACTTTTCGACGGACCTCACGTCCCGTATTGGGTTCGGTACCGGGCCGCCACCTATCGCTGCAGACCCTTCCGGCGCAAAACCGAAGCCTGCATCAGCTGTTGGAAAACGGGTCATCGCCAGGACGTGTGCCCTACCCAACAAACTGTACCCCGCTGTTCTCGCTGTGGCGCTACCAACGCTCATGAAAATCACCCCTGCAACCCACGCTGCATAGTGTGTGAAGGAAGCCACCTTACAGGTTCGGCGGACTGCCCGCGCCGCTACCAGCCCAAACCACGGACGCTCTCCTACGCACAAGCCGCGTCCCAAAGCCACCCTCCACTACTTGATTCCTTCCCCCCACTACTAGCCCAAGACCGCAAGTCCGCAACGCACAAGTCAACAGGTAGCAGGACTCCCTCTGATCCCCAGCGCCAACTCCTCAAGTCATCGCCTGGCTCACAGTCCCAGCAGGTGAGCAGCCCAAGCGCCCCTCCCAGCTCCCAGCACCCACACGCTTCCCAAAACCCCCCTGTAGGTACATCCATAGCAGACGTACTTAGAGAACTGCAGACTATCCGCGCTGAAATCACATCTCTCAGAGAGGAAAACGCTGCTCTCAAGCGCGAAAACTTTTTGCTAAAAAATCAGTCTCACTCAGCTCCCCTCTCCCAGCAGGAGAACTCAACCTCCCCACCACAAAAACGGAAAGCCTGCTCCGTCTCCCAAGATGAACTTCAGGACCAGCCCCCACAGCAGCTAGAGGAACGTCTCGGGAGGCTAGAACATACCCTGGAAGAACAGAAAGCGGAGTACACTAATCTCCACCAATCCTTGCTTAGCAACCAGGCGGCCATGCAGGGAACCATAGAGGCAATAAGAGCGGAAATGCATAGCTACCTCCAGCGAATAATGACCACCATCAACGTTCCGGTAGCCCCGGTATTAGATGTCCCCATTACAAATTCCCCCATCCCATAAAGAATTCTTAGTCTGGCAGTGGAATTGTCGCGGCCTCCAACGGAAACGCGCCAACTTACAGATGCTAACTGCCTCGTCCGACCAACCCCCCTCAATAATAGCCCTACAAGAACCTGGTCCCCACGCCAAACTAGGTGGCTACCAATCCTTCCAAGACCCCCGTAACCCATACACCGCAATCTTAGTGCACCGTAACGTCCCAGCCAAGCGAGTGCACTTTGACAGCGTTCCTATCCCTCACGACATGGTCGTCATTTACTCCAAAACTCCGTCCTCCCCCCGACTACTCGTGCTCAACATATACAGCGGCCCCAAAGAATACACGCACACTTTCAACAAACTTTTTTCGCTAGCCAAGAGAGAGGCACAAAGCCACCCCCTCATAGTAGTAGGTGACTTTAACGCCCAGCATACAGCTTGGGGTTATCCTACAATCTCGAAAAAAGGCCGCCTACTTTGGGAACACCTTCACTCGCACAGGCTCACACTAGAAACCCCTCCTGACGTACCAACCAGACTTGGAAATAGTGTGCAACGAGACACAACACCAGATCTCACTCTTACCCATCGCATATCCAATGCACACTGGCACAACATGGACCACACTCTTGGAAGTGACCATTGCATCATACAGCTCACCATCCCCCTTCAACGCACTTATGTCCCCCAACACAAACAACAATACATAACAGACTGGCACGCCTTCAGGACCACTCGCAACGAACAACTGACTGAATCCTCTACAGTACAGTCCCTAGACACATGGGTAGCCGACCTCCTTCGAGACAAAAAAGCCCACGACCAACCGCTTGACCCTGAAATCCCGGCTGAAATGGTAGACTCCCGTCTCAAAAATATGTGGACTGCACTAAGCAGCCTTCGGCGAAAATGGCGGACAAATAAACATAATAAACGCCTCAGGAAGAAAATTGCAGAGCTAAGCCACAAAACGGAAAAGTACGCAGCAGAACTAGCCGCAGCCCGATGGGGAGAAATCTGTGACAAGCTCAGAGGTACCCTTACCATGAAGCGCACCTGGTCCCTCCTCCGTCACCTCATCGATCCCCATAAATCCAAAACTGCTCAGACCAACCGCATGGCCCAGCTTGTCCACTCCTACCCAGGTACCCCACAACAACTCCTCTCTTCGCTTCAAGAAAAATACATCCCTACTGGCGACCGTAACCCCCTACCAGACTACCAAGGAACACCCAACACACTCCTCGACGCGGATATAACTGAAGCAGAGGTGCGAGCCACTCTTCTCACTCTCAAAACCAGTTCGGCTCCTGGGAGAGACGGAGTAACTAACAAAATATTACGTAACCTTGATGACAACTCCATTACAACACTCACACACTTCTACAACAAACACTGGAAAGAAGGCACACTACCAGCGTCATGGACACATGCGAACATTTCACTCATCCCCAAGCACGGAAAATCGTTAAGCTTAGATCACCTCCGGCCGATTTCTCTCACCTCCTGCATCGGAAAAGTGCTTGAACATATCATACATGCCAGACTCACCAAACACATAAACCAAACCAACGCCCTGCCTCCCACCATGTTCGGTTTCCGGGCCGGACTCTCGACAAATGATGTACATCTCCAACTCTACCGCGACATTATTTCTTCTCCCCAACAGTCTGACACAGCAGCGATTTTAGCACTAGACCTCACAAAAGCCTTTGACCGGGTCTCACATCAATCAATCCTCAATGGCCTTTCCTCTATCTCCCCTGGCTTACGAACGCACAATTACGTTAAAGCTTTCCTTTCCTCGCGGACTGCAACCCTCCGATTAGGCACCTTAGAATCAGGCGAGCTTCACCTCCCCCCTGTAGGCACTCCGCAAGGAGCTGTGCTATCCCCTCTCCTTTTCAATATAGCCCTCCTTCATATTCCAAAGGCTCTAGATTGCATTCCCAACCTACACTTTAGCCTCTATGCAGACGACATCACACTTTGGACAAGCGGAGGTAGTGATGCACAAGTAGAGGAGACTCTCCAAGCAGCAGCGTCAGCCGTGGTTGAGGGAGCCACTATAGCCGGCCTACAATGCTCCCCATCTAAATCAGAACTACTTCTCCTCAACCCGAAGCGCGCAAACCGCACAACTCCCAACATCCAAATCTACATAGATTCAAAGCCTGTGCCAGTTGTCCCACAAATCAAAATCCTGGGCCTAGTCATAAACCGTAATCGTTCAAACACAGAGTACATCAAGCGCCTTTCTTCACATGTTTCCCAAACCATCGGTCTCCTTCGCCGCATCGCTTCCAAAAAACATGGGCTTAAGGAAGCAGATAGGCTACGCCTAGTTCAAGCATTCGTTGTTAGCCGGATCACCTATGCTCTCCCGTACCTCCTCCCCTCTAATTCAGAACTGGCCAAAATCAATTGCCTTATCCGCACAATATACAAAGCTGCTCTGCAACTCCCACCCGGCACCTCCACTGCCAGACTAGAAGGAACAGGGGTGTACAACACGGCCCAAGAGCTGATAGAGGCGCACCGGATGAGCCAACTAAGCCGCCTAGCCAAAACTAACCCCGGCAAACACCTCCTTCAACGCCTACAGCTAAATGCGCCTATTATTAGAGATCCTAAACTCCCCATACCCATTGAAACCCACTCCTTCCTCAAAGTACGTCCCCTACCCCGCAATATGCTTCCTCATATTCACCAGCGCCGCAGAGAGCAACGAGCTAGAGCGTTAGCAGAACGCTACCCCATACGGCCCGCCACGGTGTACGTAGATGCCGCCGAGTACCGGCACAAGACTTCTTTCGCACTTGCGATCATTAATGCCCCCAACGCCCCCCCAATCAACTCCCTTACAATTCGTACCTCGGAACCTGCGACGGCGGAAGAGGCGGCAATCGCACTAGCCCTGTCGCACCGGCCAACCCCTGAATTCATATTATCCGATTCGAAAACGGCCATTCGAAATTTTGCTGCGGGTGCCATCTCACCCCAGGCCCTAAAACTTCTTATGCAAAATCCACCCACCACCCAAGTAGAACTGATCTGGACTCCTGCCCACACTGGGCTTGGAGGCAATGAGGCGGCTCATGCAACTGCCCGAGCGCTCACCTCCCGGGCATACCCCAGCCCCATTGCTTCCCACGGAGCCAGGTCAGCTCGTGACAGCCTCTTGGGCTACCACGACATCACCATGTATTACCGCCTCTCTCGCCTCCGATACCCCCCCGCCCACCCTTCCCTCAGCTACACGGAAGAACGACTCTGGAGACTCCTACAAACAGAATCTTTACCCAACAGAGCTCTCCTTCACCGTATTCACCCCTCCCTATTCTCCTCTCCCAACTGCACATCATGCGGCGCGAAGGCCACTGTGCAGCACCACATGTGGGCCTGTCCCGACGACCCCCTACCCCCAATCACCACCCCGGAGCTATGGGAGGCGGCGCTGGGCTGCTCTGACCTGACGACGCAACAAGCCCTGACGGACAGAGCAGCCAAGGTCGCTGAGCAGCTGCGGCTGCTGGCCACCCGCCCCGCCTAACAGGGCCCGATTTTAATAAAGTGTTTCTCTCTCTCTCTCCATCTGTTGAGCCGTTTTTTTTTTATGTGAACGCTTGGCGCTCGTGCCGTGCACCCAAGGCTCCGGCCACAATACCCAGGCTCGTGCGCAAGCCCTTTTTTTGCGTTTTGGTGGCTCAGATATAGTTTTCAATGCGTTTTTTTTTCTGTTTGCTATTTAAAAGAACACTGCATGTACCAGTTCTCTATTTGTGTTTTACCTCAAATAACATTAATGTTTTTTTTTTTTTTGCCGAAAAACGTGGGAAAGTATGAACTATGCTTCCAGATTCAGTTGTTCGGAAATGTTTTGGCCATATAAACGCCACGTTCAAGAGATGTTCCAAATTTTAACCGGGTGGCTGAATTGGGGTACAGGCAAATACAGCTTACGGTACAGCGTTTGAACACTGTTGGGTTAAACTGCTTATATTGCGCAGAGACCAGCACCGACGTATGTTCCGGGTCGTCGCTGAAGCGGGACTTGCTCGCCGGTACCGAAATACAAGCACACCTATCCGGACAACCCCAGAAGAAGACATGTTCACCGTGGAGCATTTCTTGTACCTGTACATGGTGCTGTGCTGCATTGCTTTTCTAACTCTTGGGGTGGAGCTGTTGTGGCATTATAAAATTAAGAATTATCACAAATAACTCCGTCTTAGTGAAAGAAACACAAAATATGAACTGAAGAAATGTCCGTAAAGTGATCTTTAGGAAAAGATGTTTTGCTATACCAAATTTACTGTTTAAAATATCAGCCAGTTTTAAATGTTGCGAAAGGACAGCTCCTTCTCAAGTAGAGCTGCTCATAAACTAATTAGAAGTTTTGCCTGAAAAATGATGTACCATCAACCTGAATAGCTCAGAGTATGTCTGATTAAGATTTCCAGTACCAACATCGTGTCCAAACTCGTGAGATGTTCCATTCATAGATAAAGGCGCAACATTACTGTAAACCAGCAAAACCGTTCTATGAAAGCCATCGATAAGGTTAGTGAGGCCAACGTAGGGAACTGGTGTTCTGTATAGTATCGAAGTAACAATTACAGCCCTGTCACAAGACGTATGATCTGAGATGATAAACCAGTAAGTTCGCAGTAGAGGCGCAGAATATTTAGTGCATCAAAAACGATTATATCATTTTGTTGAGAGGGACGGCCTGTTCAAGCAGCTACGAGTCATAAAGATTCCGGAAGCCAAAAACAACCGAGACGGAATGGACTGGGTACCGTGATATATAATACGCTGTGATTAGAAAGTTGAAAAATTGTATTTTATGGCGCTTAATGTTAAGTGCGGGGGCATGCCATACATTTTACGGTGTATCGTCAGTTTTAACTATATTTGGCCAAACATAAGAGGAATGCTTAAAGATTACTACAAAAAACGTAATGTCAAAGACTAACTCAGACCCAATACCGATTATGGCTGGTGTTTATATTACAAAGAATGAGAATGGAACAATGCAGACAATCTCGAAATGAGAAATGTCCTCTAAAACATAGGCAAAGCGTTTAGCCAACCTCAACCCGAATGCTATTTCTTCGTTTTTATTTCTCGATTCATGCCGAGCTTTGTGGTAAGAAGCAGTGGTAACATATTCTCAGCCCGAAATAATCTCACTCAGCATGTCTAAAATATAAAATTTATACAGTTCATTTCCTTCTTTCCACTTTCACGTGCAATCAGGTCACGTGGCTTCTGCTGGGTTTTTATGTTCATTATTACGTTCCCAAATACGTTTTACTCAATTCTTAAGTTGTAACGTGCTCACTCTTCTCTTCTAATGGGTCTCAAGTGGTAAAGGAATTTGTGTAAGAACCGGCCAACATTATACGTGAAGGTTGTTTTAGAGGTGAGGAAAGTTGGCGGTTGTGGAATTGAGATCTTTTTTTGGAAATAATTGAGTAATGTATTCGCTCTCGCTTTAAAAGGAACGAGTTATTTGTTCTTAGTACCAGTCAGACCATTCAGTTAAGGGCTACAAAGTGGTACTTATTCTTAGTACCAGTCAGACCATTCAGTTAAGGGCTACAAAGTGGTACTTATGAGTGGTGAAGGAGTATCGTAACCTTCAGTACTATTTACCGGCTTTATAATGCACGCAAAAGAAAAACGGCGGTGGTAGGGTCACATCTGCGAACTTATAATGAGCATTGACGTGTTTACAGAATTTTAAACCTTTCTGTTTTGTGTAACTTCTATGCTCGAATTTAAGTGAAAGAAATGGAACTCAGCCTGAAGTCCCGTATGCTGAAGGTAAATGCTGGAGGTCCTGTTATAGGTTCAATGTAAATAATGTGTGCTGCATTGTACGCCTTGGATGTTGTAAACGCATCACCTATTCTAATATGGGCAAACTATACATTTTGCACAGTGCAGTTGAAAACTAAGACGCGTTTGAAAGACCCACTTGTATTTTGGCGTGTCGACACATATTCGACATTATACGTTCCCGCAAAATAAGGCGCCTGCTCGCGATACTGTAGACCGCTTTTTTCGTTCTCGGAAGTAGAACGCATTACACACAGACTACCAAAAATCGTTTCAATTGCTTTTCAAAGCGACTTTTATTTTGCACTGTGCATGACACCCGAGAAACCACTAGTACACCAGGGCAGAACAGTACCTCAATACAAACGTAAAGCTATAAAAGAATGTTGAACCAGAGAGCCTAGGCCACCGACGGACCTTCCTCGCTGGGTGTGATTACCGTCAACAAATAAATTCACCACCCACGCACAGACACACGCACACACACACACAAGCATGCACATACGCACGCAAACACGCACCTGCCCACACCCGCACACAAACACGCGCATACATGTGTACGCACGCACGCACACACACCCGCAGTTGCAAATACGCACCCACACACTCAGGCACACGGACGCGCACACACGCATACAGGTAGGTGCGCTACGGGAACGCACCCGCCATTGAGAAAGTCCAAACAGTTGTTCAGACGAAGTCGCAAACGTGGGCCTTCACTGTGTGGGCCTAGGGTCACCCTGATCTCCACAGAAAATTCCCGGGTTAACCCAGGTCAGTAAGAGTAAATTTCAATGGGATGATTTTAGAAAGTAGGCCCACAACAGACGTCAGAAGATATGATCACGGAGATCGAAGCGTGGACCCGCTCGCTGGTCGCGGATACCAAAACGTCAACCAAGACAATTGAAACCGATGTCGAAACAGACCAGATGCACAGCCGCCTGGCACATCTCATCGAGGCGAAGAACGTGATCCTGGCCAGATGGAAGGGGCAGATACCCAATCGCAGATTCAGGAAGAAAATAGCGGAGTTCAAGCGCAACGTCTGGGACCACTGCGGCACACTCAACCTTCAGCAATGGGACGAGCTTCGCAATGCGGTGGACTGGCAGCTACACAACGGGAAATACTACAGCCTGCTCAAGTACCTTCTGGATAAAACGAAGACCAAAAGTCTCATCTGAAGGACTGCCTCGCACGTCTACTAGTCAGGGAGCTCGAGAAAAGCAGAGAAGAACCGCCCGTTTACGAGCGAAGTATCTGCCGAAAAATTCGACCATGCAGCACTGCCTGTATGCGGGGTATACGAACGAAGAATTGGATAAGGACTCCAGCGCAGAAGAGATCAGGACGGCCCTGCACAACCTCAACGGCAGATCGGCGCCGGCCCCTGACCGGGTGTCGAATCGCGCCCTGAAGAATCTCGGCGATAGAACCGTAGAACAGATTTCGGAATACAGCAACGACGGCGGGCAGCGCGGCAGCCTCCCGTAACAGCGTAAAATTGCGAGAGCGATGCTGGCCCCGAAGCCCCGAAAACCGCCGAGCCTCGGCAACCTTCGCCCCATATCGTTAACGTGGTGCCTCAGCAAGGTCATGGAGCACGCACTGTACTTAATCGTTGGCAAGCCCACTCAGAGCACAATAGGGTATACCCACCATCCGTCAAAGGTTTCCGCAAACGCCTCTCCACTGCGCGCAAGACGTAATGATACAACTGAAACACCAGGTGCTCGACTGCGCGACGAGAAGGCACGAGAGCAATTGTAGGCCTAGACCTGAAGAGCGCGTTCGATAGAATAGCGCACTCGGCAATCTTACATCAGATATCGCGGCGAAATCTCGTTTTACGCACGTACAAATACATGAATGTTTTTTTTTTTTTTTTTTTTTTTACGGAGAGACGAGCCGTGCTAGCGGGAACGTATCCCCAGTTAGAAGACCAGACGCAGGGAAGCAGAAGCACCCCGCAGCGCTCGGACACGCTCTTCAACCTGGTCATTATCGGGATAGGGGAAAAAAATACAAGAACTCAAAGTCGCCCGGCATACCATATACGAAATGACATTACCATCTGGCAAATGTAGTTGCAACGAGGGCAGCGACCGTCACACCGAAAAGACGCTGCAATCGACACAATAGAGGAACACCTTGTGGGTAGGGGGTTACGATGCTCACCAAAAAGTCGGAACTCCTACTCTATCGCCCAACGCAAAGGAGCAGACCACCCGGGGGTAGTGGGAAGGAGGCGAAGACCAGGACTGAATACGAAGACATCAGGCTACGTACGAGCAACGGAGAAACCACCCCGATAGCCTGGAGAATTGGGTACTTCGGCATGATAATCGATGCCAATGGCGTCAACTGTGAAACGAGTACTAAATCGAAGTACAAGACGAGTAGTGCCATGAGGTTCCTCAGAGGATCATTAGTGTGGCAATTGTGGAAACCCGCGATCCGGACTCGGTGCACGGTTAGTGAAAAAACCAGCGAAATAGACGGAAGACGTAGAAGAGACGAGACAACACACACGCTGGACTAGCAACTGAAAATTTAATTGAAAAACAGAAACAACCAGAGAACGACCAAGCCTACGCATGCGCAACAAGTACGCACGTTCTGATAAAACGCCATCGAAATACACTTTTTTCCCCTCAGCTTTGTAGGAACGCGATCTCTTTATCGCTGAGGGAGATGGAAGAAACACTCACGCAATTTCCTTCTTCCTGTTGGCTGATGTAGAGCGATTCAATTATTTCCCTCTCTGTTTTAGTCCTGCCTCTTCCCAGAATCGTCACTCTTTCAAACAAAGCCTCACATTTGCCCTGACGTTTGCACTGACGACAGTGATAAGAAAGATGACCGGCTCCTTGCCCTCTGATCAACGCGCGCATGATCAATGGTCTCGTCTCTTCTACGTCTTCCGTCTATTTCGCTGGTTTTTTCACCTTCAAAATGTACCAACTGGCCCAGCAAGCTGCACGGTTAGTACTCGAGCCGCCTGAGGCCCTCCGAGACGGCAGCAGCCTTGGCGGCAATAGTGGCTCTTGGGTGGCAACTACGGCGGGGTTCGCTTGCGCCGATTCGCCGCGAGCACGGAGCTCGATTGATGCGCCGCCATGGAGAAGGGACTTCGGCTAGAGTGCTCGGCGCACGCGGGTGCTTGCGCCCGCGGGGGCATTACGACATGCGGTGGCGTCCCAACCCGGCTCCTTCCCTTCCTGCCGGGACCGACCATTGTCCACCCGCAACGACTGCGGCCGCTCGAGCAACGCGGGACCCGTCAACGGCGTAGAAGACGGGAGCGCTTCTACGATTTCGGAATAATCACACTTCAAGGTTGGGATCGGTTGCCTTTCTGTCTTGCCTGCCTCCCACACCGGCGCCGTGGACACTGCAGCGACGTGTGGAGGATCGTCTGAGTCAGACCCACACCACACTAACAGAAGAATCGGAATGAGAGAAGAGGATCTCGCACACCTCACACTCTTTCGTCATGGGCTACATTGGGTACGTCGCGGCATTCCACAACTGGTAGAAGGGCGAAGAAGCCAAGATCAATGTCCTAACCTACAGGATGTACAAGATAGCACTGGGTCTGCTGAAGTCCACCAGTACTCACTGCTTGTTCCATCTCGAGCTTCAGAACACGCTGAGCGAACTTGCCGAAACGCAGCTCCCCTCACAACTACAACGGCTAGTGGCCACGAGAGCGGGACGCCACATCATGGAAAGTCTCGGCCTCCACTAGCATTTACAACACGGCCAAGAAGTTTCCGTTCCGTAGACGACCAGAAAAATCGCTAAAAGTCGACCCGATTCCACGGAACGTAACCCCGCGTACAACCGGGGCAGAAGAGCGGCCCACGGAGACGAAGCGGAAGCGGAGGCACGGTTCCTTGACGCCACACGTCAAGGCGTGCGAACTCGCGAACCGTACCGGCGACCGTCGTCCATGGGACACCACCAAAGACTGCTTTTACGACCTCCAACGAAATTACCTCTGCCGCCATCCGCTCTGCTTCAACTGCTCTGGCGTTGGCTACATTGTCCGCTACTGCGGCAAAAGCTAACTTCACCTTCCCGCAACGGTTCTCGATCTTCAACTACTCCGAAGACCTACTGGTCGATTTTCAGCCCTGTCGATTAACCTGACCTGAAGGACCAGCCCAGGGCTGCTGAACACGGTTTCGACCCCAGTGTTCCTCAGAGATGATTAGTGGGAGCGGATCCTGGGGGCATGCCCATATTAGTTTAGATAGAGGGGCGTGTTCGCCGCACAGGTGGCAGTCCGCGGTTGGGTAGAGGCTTGGGTGTACGAGGGTCAGACGGGCTGGGTGGAGGAAAGTGTTTGTAGTGAACGCCAAATGTAAGCTTTGCTGCTACCTAATTGCTGGTCCGCCGGTAGGTGGATCCGGCAAAAGAGATGCAGCAACGCTTTAGTTGTGAACGCTTCTCTGGTGCGTTGGCTTGGCTATGTAGCTTTGCTGTTACTTAATTGCTGGTCCGCCGGTAGGTGGATCGGGCGGAAGAGGTGAAGCAACGCTCTGGGTGTGAACGATTCTGTGGTGCGTTGTTGGCTTGGCTATCACCCAAGATGTGAATGAACCCATGACTTGGTAGAACCCTTTGTTTCTGTATGTTTCGCACCTGAGGCTTCGCCACAAATCTGTAAGAAATTGCAGCAGTTCTCCCTAACAATACTATCTCTGCAATGTTTCTGACAGTCGTAGTGAACGAGTTTTTCAGCCCCGATATTATTGCGCTTTCTGATACATAAAATGCACCGTTCAACGGTCGAGTGGTTTGACTTTCTACTCCTCACTTGGTGTATTGCACGTCCACACATACACTTGTTAGCACAGTAGTTGTGATCACCTCGTTTTGAACAGTAGCAACCATTTCAGAAAAATATGCCAATGCGTTAAATAGGTTCTTTATTTTATTGGATAGGTTACCTTTTCGTCCTTCTCAATTGCTTGAATCGGCTATTCAAAGAGTGCTTTAATCGGCTATTGATAGCAGCGTTCTTTGGCCCATGTTCTAATTGTCCTGTACTTTTAATGCGCGTTTCTTTTTGTGAAATTTATCTTCGGTGCTGTTTTTCATGACGATTGCCTAAACTTATGAACGGAACAATAAATTTCTACTTATCAGTGACCACTGCACTTGTGTCTCCTTCATTTATTGCGGTTTGTACAAGCGCTTTCAAGAGTTACTCATTTTTTAAAAACTGACCCAACCCTCTGGTATGTGTCACATATTGCAAAAACGCAGCATTCGTTGTCCAGTGTGGGTCTTGCGTAGAGTGTAAGACCTTCATTATTTGGATTCTTGTAGTGACAAATTGATTGATTCATTGATTGACGGGTTTAACGCGCCGACGCAACGCAAGCGATGAGGTGCTCCGTAGGGGAGAGCTCCAGATCAATTTTAATTTTGACCACCTGGGGATCTTTACGTGCGCCACCGAAACTACCTGAAGCTTGAAGAGCTTCACTGGTAATAAATTATGCCAATTTATATTGCTTTAAACATCGTGAGGTACAAAGCACCCCGCCGCTTGTAGAAAATGTTCAGTCACCCGTATAAACAGGTACCAAATGCCTCCAAAGTTGAAGGTCTTTTCACCATCTTTTTTAAGTTGGCGGTCTTTTCTTACGCCCTTTTTCTTAGTTTCGAACACCCTAGTTTGTAGCTTCACACCCTTCCGGGAAAAAGGGCGTTGAAATAATGAACACCCTTTTTAAAGGGTGTTGTGGCGGGGAAGATTTGTTTGGTATTTAATATAATTCTATAAGTTATGAAACACAAAAACTACCTTGTAATTAAAACGTTTTTGCAAATCCGCGTGTTTATTTGTATATTTTCTTAGTAAATCCATACTTTCAAAATTAGCGCTAAAATATGTTTTTTTTTGCGACAAGCCCACCGACTCCATCGGGGGATTTCCTCTGCTGGATATAAAAGCAAGAACAGCTCATGTGTTACTAAGTAAGTATGCACTCCCTGTACCGCCTGCATCCCGTTGGTTTTCTTACTCAATTCATTTGTGTTCCAACTGTAACTTGTGCGTATTGACTGTTTGTGTTGAATGCTACGCGCTCCGCCAATTCACATTGCCACTACGCATGCCATCACCTTAAAAAAAGAATGTGAGGCTCAAACCCTTTTTGTAGGGTGTTGAGCATTCTCAACACCTTTTTTTAAGGGTGTTGAGCTCAACATCCTTTTTAAATGCGGAGCATTTCTTAGGCTCGCCTGGTCCTGCGTCGTTAATGGCGGCGCCGTCCACACGCTCACTGCGCATGCGCAACTCTCCTCCTTACACCCACAGCTCCGCGATACTACACTATAAAAAAATAATTAGCGGCGCCAGGTTTCGATCCCACGACTCTCTGGCCGCAACGGGAGGTACACGGTGCTCTTCCCACTACGCTACAATTTTTTTTTTCATTAATGCATGGAAATTTTAGAAAACTTCAACAGACAAGACACTTAACACACTAACAGACAGCAAAGGGCAAGGACATCAGTCGAACAAAGATCAAAACTCAGGCAAGCAAACACACGCATCCAAAAGAGGCAGCCACTCTGGTGGATCACTCTGCGCAGCATAAACGCTCCGCACCAACGCCGCCTGTTCCCGAAAAATGCACTTGGTCGACCTAGGGGGTTCCGCATGCCGATCAGTCATGCGGCACTTCCACAAGCTAAACAATCCTAGGAGAACGAAAAGGTCATATGGCACCCGATTAACATCTTCAAATGGCAGGAAGCGAATGGTGGACGGGGTGATGTCAATGTCCTTTTTTAGTGTCCGCTGCAAAACGTCCCAGAAAAACACAGCGTCCCGGCACAACACACAACAATGATCAATTGTCTCTGGTTGATTACAGAGGCGACAATTGTCCGACCAAGGAATAGACATTCCTTTTTCGCGCAGCCATGTCTTAACTGGGAGTGTGGAAGAATGAAGCTTGAAGAAAAATGTTTTTGCATTTGGCGGGATACACATGCTCATTACGCGTTTTAAAACATTGCTTTTCTGGTGGCCTAAGTAAGGCTGGCGATAAACAGGCACCGGGAATAGACTTTCAATAAGAGTGTTCGTCATAGTTTTCCTTGACATGCTGAACAGATATTCCAAGGAAAACCGCGCGGTAAGAAAGTTAAATGACTCCACGACCTCTTTGAGAAATCCCCATGGAGGCTTCTTATTGACTTCGCCCGTACATACAAGCAAAAAAGGCAAATGGAAACTTATGCGCTGCTGAAGTACAGTTAGTAAAAATGGGTGATCAACCAATTTGTAGAAGAGAAAACGAGACACAAGTTGGTGCACAAACAAATGCATGAGCCCAACACCCCCTGCCTTTAAAGGAAGAAACAAGTTGTCCCTGCGCATAGGTTCCCATTGAGAGCCCCACACAAATGTAGCAAAAACTCTATGTAGGGCCTGAACTTTTGCTCGCGCACAGTGAAGCACTTAAAGCACGCTACGAACGCGCCTTATGTCCTTGACTCATTCAAACTACGTCAAGAAGCTACTGATACAACGAAGGCACGCGAAGCTGAACGTCAACGGAAACGACCAACTGAAAACTTTAGAGGGGGATGCTGCATTTCCCGTGGGAAAGCTGTGGCGGGAAGCGCCACGCGCCTTGCAGCTCAACCAGCCCCGTCCGCAGCGCCTCTGATGCTGATTGTGGCAGGGTGCCCCTAGGGATTGGCCAACCAAAGAATCCATCACGAGATAGGTTCGCGTTCAACCACCGTCGTCATCTTCCCGTAGGGGAACCGCCGAAGAAGAAGAAGAACGAGAAGACAAAGCTGCGAAGAGGAGGGAGTGTACATTGCTCTCAGCCGGTGCACCAATGTCAACAACCTTTACCTCACCAAAGCTGACGGAGACTACCGATTCTACCACAGAGACAACATCGACAAGAACATGATGGACGAGTTTCGGCGCCTCGAGAACCACCGCCTACTCACCGTAACACAACAGCACTAGCGTGCCTATCCCACCGGTGTGGACCCGGACGCGGAATTCCCTCTGGCGCTAGTAAAAACCAGATCACTCAACATAACGGCAACACAATGGAACCACACGGAACCGCCACGATGTTTCGCATCCTCATCAGGGTTCCCCACGGGAAGATGGTGTAATTTTTTTTCATCCGTACACCCTTTTTTTACAACACCTTTTAAGGGTGTTAACCATGGGGCAAGATTTTTAGACTCTTTTCGGCCAAAAAGGGTGTAAAAATAGTGTGTAAATCAAGCGAAATTCGATTTGAGCCGTGAGTTGCAGTTCCATTTAGGGAATAATCAAGGTGCAAATCACGGCTCAAATGGAATGACGGTCGGTGCGCAAATCGGATGTCACTCGGGGCGCAACTTGGACGTCATTTCGACTCCCCGTTCCGCACCCTCGCCATCATACACGGAGTGGAGGTGATGCCATTTTTTAAGTGCGAATGCACTTCTTAAGCGAGCCTGAAGCGTCCGCCGCCGTCCGCATTCCGCCGCCGTCCGCGTAGCAACAGCTGCGGGTGCGCGCGCTCCTCGTCTTCCTTGGCAACGGGGGGAGATGGGCGCGCGCTGCGTGGCCGCTGACATGGCACATACCCACGTGGGGGATTGGCCAGGAATCTCCTCGTCTTCTTTGGCAACGGGGGGAGATGGGCGCGTGCTGCCTGGCCGCTGACATGGCACATACCCACGTGGGGGATTGGCCAGGAACCGGGCGTGAGAAGGGCTAATGCACCCCGCGCTGCCTGGCCGCTGACATGGCCCATACCCACGTGGGGGATTGGCCAGGAATCTCCTCGTCTTCGTTGGCAACGGGGGGAGATGGGCGCGCGCTGCCTGGCCGCTGACATGGCACATACCCACGTGGGGGATTGGCCAGGAATCGGGCGTGAGAAGGGCTAATGCACCCGCTTAAAGGAGTACTGACACGAAATTTCAAAGCTGAGATCCGCTCTAGCAATCAAGTACAACGACAACACAAATAGGTGTCTGTGAATAAATGCATCTTTCTTTCTTTGTAGTTATGTGTGTGTGTGTGATCTCTCTTTCGCGAACATTACCGAACCGCGCAAATTCAAGTCATGCATTCGCACTTTCACATTCTTCCCCTCGGGGAAATGCGGGGAATTTTTTGCTTTTCGCCTTCATGTTGCAGTGAGAAATATTAACGTTTACCTGTCATGCATTCGCACTTTCACATTCTTCCCCTCGGGGAAATGCGGGGAATTTTTTGCTTTTCGCCTTCATGTTGCAGTGAGAAATATTAACGTTTACCTGTCATGCATTCGCACTTTCACATTCTTCCCCTCGGGGAAATGCGGGGAATTTTTTGCTTTTCGCCTTCATGTTGCAGTGAGAAATATTAACGTTTACCTGTCATGCATTCGCACTTTCACATTCTTCCCCTCGGGGAAATGCGGGGAATTTTTTGCTTTTCGCCTTCATGTTGCAGTGAGAAATATTAACGTTTACCTGTATTATGGAATTTTTGTGGACATGCAGTGATTATTCCAGACAAGGACACAAATGCGTTTTGTGAACTCCCTGAAATTCTTCAAGGGACAGACAAGCGGTTTTTCTGGAGTGCATGTGCTCTGGTTCATATAAAATTCGGTCTTATAAATAGTGGTAAACCACAAGAAAAATTTCTAAATAAATTGGCGGAAATAATTTTAATTTAGCACTTAACTTTTTGAAATCGGGAAGGGGGTGCCATGTAGTGTCTAAACAAGGCATTACCATATGGAAACACACAGCTTCGAGAGTATCAATGCGTGATTCAAAAACCTCATAAAGTGCAGGACAGACTGCATTTTATTATTGTTTTGGCGTGGGGCAAGTTTTTAAATAAATCTTTTCAACCCACGCACAGTTAAAAAATATTCACGCACGGCTCGCTACCATGGTTGCCAGCGTTCGTTTTGGCAGCACACTAATGCCTAACATGATTTAGGTATTCCACTTTCAGAAGTTCTAGGTCCATATCAGGCAAACCGTTTCCGTTGGAGGTGTTTCAAGTGATTCCCTTTGGGGTAGAGAGCACTGTTCTGACGGTGCCTTGCTCAACCCGCTGCCAATTCTTCGCAGGGCTGAGCGATAGAGCGGTCGAGGCGAGGGTTAGTTAAACGAGCATTTAGTTATTTTATTTACAGATACTGCAGGCCCTTCTCGGGCCCATGCAGGAGTGAAAACAAAGACATACATTGACAGAAATGCAACATACAACTCGACAATACACCAGTGTTGCTTGACGTAAATTTGAAACGCTAAACACACGTCGGTGACGTAAATATGCTGACACAAATGGGTGTGGACATGAACTTGATGATAGTGTATTCCAATTTCGAAACAACACTTCAACTGAAACCTATATTACCAATACATTGAGAAATGATTTCTAACGACACCGAGTTCACTGTTTCTTCAGGTAACATAGTCCACTAAGAAATTGCGCGAAGAAACAGAGAAAATTTATGCATATTATTGTGGCTAATCGATTGCCTAATCGTCTTACTGTGATGTGTTCTCGCTGAACGTTTGAAAGTATCTTGGATGTGGTATTCCCGCGACAATTTGAAGTGACCGTTGCAGAGCAGATAAAGAAATTTGAAGCTAGATCGCTGTTAGAGTCTTTGGAGGTTTGCCCTATTACGTAAAGTAGTTGCGCTAGGGTGACCCCAATACACAGAATAAATGAAACGCAAAGCTAAATTCTGTACTCTTTCAGTTTTACTAATCAAGTATTGTTGGTAAGGGCTCCAAATAACATCTGCATACTCCAACTTAGGTCGTACTAGTGCTTTGTAAGCGTTTAATTTTACAGCAGGAGGGGTGTCACACAACTTTCTTTTCAAAAATGCCAATTTCTTAGGTGCACCCTGCCTGACAAACGTTGCCAACGTGCGTTTCCCAACTGATGTTACTTGTAAGTTTGACGCCTAGATATTTAACCTTCTCAGTTCTGTTGATTGTAACATCACCTAAAGAATAAGCAAAACCGAGGGGCCTCTTTTTGTTGCTGAATACAAAAGAAGTTGTCTTAGTAATATTTATTCTTACTCCCACTTTGTACACCATGTCTTAATTGATTGCAAATCATGTTTGATATAGTTTGGTCGTCTCGTGTATTAATAGCTGTGTATACCACGCATTCGTCCGCGAATAATTTAATATGCATAGGGGGTTCAACCGTAAGATAAATACCATTTATATATACTAAAAAAGGATGGGGCACAGCACAGAGCCCTGTGGAACTCCACAGCACACGTCCAACTCTTCGGTGACACACTCATTAATGGCGACACACTGTGTTCTATTTCTTAAAGGGTCCATGAAGAGAAAATACAACTTTTTTAACTTTAAAGAGTTAGGCTTCAGTACCTCACTCAGCTCCATTTTGGCCACGAAAGACGTTTTTTAACCGATAAAAACGGAAGGAATACTGAACTTTCAAATTTCGCGCCACAGTACGTGTTATCGCCGCGAGTGACGTCATATGGGCCAGCACGAAAAACATAATTTTCAGTGGGTTAGGTGCACGTTAGCATTCGAGTGATTCGATCAAATGGAACTAGCGGCCAAACTACAATCATCCAGTCATGTGTCCTGGCGATTGATTAGTTCGGCCGCCGTCAATCGCCCAAACAAGATTCTGCGACGTCATAAAAAAGTTGCTGTAAACTGGCTAGCGAGTCGCCACAGCTCCACCCGTTTTTTTTTTTAATATCTCCGTTATTTTTTGGAAGTTTGCGATGAAATAGGTATCATTGTTATCCGAACAAAGCAGCCTTTCTAATAAACCAAACTTGTATTTTGTCTTCATGGCTCCTTTAAGTAAAATTCTATCCATGCGACTACTTTTCGTTCAATTCCAATTGAGAGTAGTTTTGTAATTAGATCGGTTTGGGGTGTGACATCAAACGCCTTGGACAACTCTAGAAATATAGCGTCGGTTTGACCATTTGTATTGAATGTGCTAATTTAATTAATTAATCTGTTATTTCAGCTAGTTGAGTAACGGTTGATAAACCAGACCTAAAATTATGTTGTTTGGAATTGTGGTACCGGGATCCTAGCGGCCGGCCGCGGCTCCCAAGAAAGACACCGAGTTCCAGAAAACCACACCTTTAGTCAGGTCCGAGCCCGTCTTCACACGTCCGAGTTCCCTGAAGCCCAGGCACGCACTGCCCCAGTCCCTCGTCTCGTTCTCGTGCACACGCTGCGCCTGCCCCCAACTGCCTCTATCTCGTCCTTTTCTACGGACAGTTGCGTGGCAGGGGACAACCCCACGAATGGACATGTTCCGGATGAGGATGAAGATGTGGCGCGACATGAGCGAGATTAGAAGATTGTTCCGGATAAGGATGAAGATGTGGCGCGACATGAGCGAGATTAGAAGATAGCGGAGTCGGCGGAACTAGGTGTGCGCAGCCGCATCGGCTGAAGGTTAGACCTCGACGAAACGGGACTCCCAGTAAAGGAGGGGTTTAGGGGGCTCGAGTGTCTTTCTGGGGAACCGCGGCCGTGTGCAAGAACCTTGGTACCGGATTTCGCGCCCAACGTGGGGCGCCAAATGTGGTACCGGGGTCCTAGCGCCCGGCCGTGGCTTCCAAGAAAGACACCGTGTCCCAGAAAACCACACCTTTAGTCAGGTCCGAGCCCGTCTTCAGACGTCCGATTTCCCCGAAGGCCAGGCACGCACTGCCGCAGTCCCTCGTTTCGTTCCCCGTGCAGACGCTGCGCGTGCCCCCAACTGCCTCTTTCTCGTCCTTTTCTACACACAGTTGCCACAGAATAAAGCAAATAATTATATTCTAGGTTGCAAAGGCAACACGACGTCCTACCTCGGTGTATTCGTCGTTCACCGCCGGTCGCCCTCCCCCTTCACGCGGCTCGGGCTTTTAAAGACGGTACAGCGCGGCGCCCTGCGCGCAGCCTTGTTGGCCGGCGTGACGTCATTCGGCATGGCTGGCCTCTGAGCATAAAGTTTCATACTAATATATACTAAAGGGAAGTCTGTGGCTGCAATTGCGGGCCATCATGGGCGCCGCCATTGCAGCTAGACACGTTCCTTGCCTGCTTAGCGAGCCACTGGGCTTCTTTTTTGTGCCGAATTCAAAATTTACAAAAAAGCGAAACATGCTTTTCTTGTACATGAAGCTTCTGAATAATCAGTGACAATTAAATGTTTTTCGGCTTTCAATTTCATAATAACAAAATTCATTTGAACAATCTTTTACAGTAATATGGTTGCTGTTCTGCATCCAGAGGCAACTGTCCAGCCTGTTCAGGAGCCACGCCAAGGACAAGTGGAACGTGCTGACCTGTACATGACGGAACACTCGCTGAAGCGCAGCTCGCCTAGACAGTGGCGCGAGATTTCCCTCCAGTATATATTAGAATGAAACTGCATGTCTTTGAGAGCACGTTTTTCACCGTGGCCTTCGCTGGCGCCCGTGCGCACCGGCGAGCACAGGCGACATCGATGGCCGAATTGAAAAACATTTTGGAGTCTTGCTATGAGTGGGGGCTTGTCTAACTGGGAGTGTGGGCAAACGTGTAGAGATTAACTGCAACACGGATTGTAGGCGGGCCAGTTGGTACATATTTGTGAAATTAACAGCGCGAAAGAACGGGACAACAGAGGAGTAGACAACCACAGCGCTAACAACTGAAGTTTTATTATCGCTGGACTGCAATAAATAGGAAAAAGGAGGGTAACATGTGACGCTAGACTTAACAAAACATTTTTTACAAACAAAAGCAAAATTCCACGCAATCTAAACGTAGTTGTCTGCACAGATAAAGCAGACCAGCACAAACAGTCCACCACATATCGGAGGCTCCTCCGCACGTGGATTCTGCTAGCTTAAATAACTGATTTCTTTGTCCGTAAGGGCGATGGAGGGTGTACTGACACAATCTTGCTCCCGCTTCTGAAACTCCCATGCCTCTCGTATATCTCGCCTCATTCTGTCAGGATAACGAACCAGCACGTGGCACTGCTGAAATTCTGGCAGGCACGCAGGCAGGTGTGCGCACTTTGCCACATGCGCGGAAAGCGTGCTCCTCGAGGAGTTGCCTACATCGCACGCGTGCTCTCGTAGGCGATCGTTGGGGCAGCGCCCCGTCTGCCCCACGTACGAGCGTCCACACGACAATGGTATTTAGTACACGACCCCTTCCTCACAATGGACAGCCGGCTTAGTGTGCCTCTTTTTACACTTGCTTTCCGCTGGGCTTTCGCAGTTCACCTTTCGGCACATGCTGCTTAATTTGTAAGGTGGCGAAAACTCACGGTCTACACCCGCTCGCCCTACCATTTTCTTCAGCCGGTGGCTTACGCCGTGGATGTAGGGAATGACCGATAGCTACCTTTTTCTTCTCTGATGGAGGCTCCCGTTCGTGTTGTGGCTTTCTCGGGTCTTTTAGCAGCTTGTGGCCGACGCTACGGAGAAGCGAGTCAGGGAAGCCAGCCCTACGTAGACGGCATGTTTGAGCGTCAAGGCTGCCCTGCACGTGATGATGGCAAGACCTCAACAATGAGTTCTTCAAAGCAGACGTGGCCAGTCCTCTCTTGACAAGCTTGGAATGTGCGGAGGTGAAAGGCATGAAGCCTTTTTGGAAGCGCGGGGCATAGCTCCAACAGAAGTGCTCAGCGCTCAAGTACAATCTTAGAGCTAAGAACTGGAGTTCGTTATTTGCGGGTATTTCCTTAGTTAGCACGTAGTCGCTTAAGGTTTCGGCGAAGGTCCCCAAGAGGTCATCGACGTCTTGCGCTTGCCCGCTCTCAGACACCTTGTAGAAAATTAGAAAATCGTCGACGCTGTCTTTCAGAGCTGCGTCGAGGCTTCTGTCATGCCGCGCAAGCACAAGGTCGCTCAGGATAGGCACAATGCATGAAGCAATGCAAACCCCCTTTTTCTGGAGGTAGAGGCAATCTTCAGACTTGATGAACGTGAAACGAAGGTAAAAGGATAGCAGCTCAATAAAGCCTCCCACGCTGATTCCGCATTCATTCTGGAAGCGGATTGCGCCTAAGCTGTCAATACCTTCTTCAACCGCCTGGCAAATGGAGGCGTGCGGCAGTGAATAGTAAAGATCTTTAAGATCTACTGAAAAGGCACTCACCCCTTGTGGTCGCTCCATTTCCTGGAAAGTGGACACTTCCTGCGCCTTTCTGACTCGAAAGGGGTCGTCAATCGGTAGCATAGCAAGCGGCCGCTGCAAAAACAGTCCTACCGAGGGCTGCCAAGTGCCCCGCTCGGAGACGATCACCCTGAATGGGCATTCGGGCTTGCGTATTTTTGCCGAGAAAAACACCGACAAACTACCGCACTCGCTCTTCCTGACAGACGCAGCGATCTTCCCCAACTTCATGTCTTCACACCGCTTCAACGCCTCCTTCCTTACTTTCTTCGGATCGACGTCGGGAACCCTGCGGAAATTGTCAGCAATCGCCTGACTTGCTTTTTCCGCACAAGACCCCGACGGCATGACGACGAAGCCACTCTCCTTGTCAGACAGCAGAAGCTTCAAGTCTGCTTCAAGTCTGCTGTGAGGAGCATGCGCAAGACCAAGCCCACCGTTCGCACAAAAGAAGTGGTGTCCTGACTTCGTGAAGCAGGCTTGAAGCTTCTGCTGTCTGACAAGGAGAGTGGCTTCGTCGTACACAAACATACACAAATATATCCCGAGCTCGCACACAAGGCTGCGGATGTGAGAATATTTTGTATTTTTATAGACTGTAATCACTTGGGAGGCAAGCATGCAGGAAACCATGCGAGTGCGCCGTCACTATACTCGGTTACAACTCAAGAACGGCACCACCTCATGTAGTGTATCACTCCGCCAAAGCGCCGGACCCGTGACGTCAGTGCGCGCGCGTTTTGAAAGGGGTTTCCTATGAATGCGGGATATCGTCTGCCTTGTCTCACGCAGTTTGTTTGTCGTTACTGGAGCCATTTATAAGCATATTAAGTAAAAAAAATCACGGGAACGGCTCACGCCATGTTCAAAATATTCCCAGTAACGCCCTACTTGCGCCGCGCGGAGAAACATCCGGCTACGGTGATAAGGCACAGCGGCAACTTCCGGTGCCGTTCTTAAGCTGTCACCGAGTATAGGTACGTCGAGCTCCGCGGGAAGGCGGTACTTGTCCGTGCTAAGCACATTTTGTGTGCTGGACGTTCAAACTTATACCCCACGGAACGAAAATCAATGCCTCGACTCCAATGGGAGTGTGATTAACAACATCTCTGTTGACACCACCGTTGAACATCGGGTTAAAACGGAGAAGACGACGCACGTCGGTGTCTTATGTTCTGCGGCGTGCGGGCGCACTGCCACAAGCCGCGCCATTTCCGTGGCCGTTTCCAGTGTTGGGAAGCGAAGAAATTGACAGCTTAACTTCTGAGTTAATACCATCTATATTATACATTATACAGTAGCCAATCATTTTTTCGGACTCCAAAAAATCGGACTTGCTGTATATATCCGTACTTTCCCGAGGAACCACAAGTTGTGCCATACGAATAATGTATATGAACAACTGATATTTCGGTTAAAAGAAAGCCAGAATTTCCATTTTCCGGACAAAATTTTCGGTGACAAAGCCACGCTGCGACTCCAGGATGACGCCATTTTGAGCCCTCAGCCACTTGGCTGGCTTCGAATTGGACGGGGATTCGCTTGAATCCCGCCGGGGTAACAAACTTCGATTTTGGAGACCATAATATGGTGTAATATGGTTGCTAGACATAATTATGCATGTAGTCTGCGGCGGAAGCAAACGCGAAAGCCGGAAGCTGGTCATATTTGGACAGTTTTTTTTTAGACAGCACTTTGTGCGCGGAGCTAATGGACGACAAGATCGTGCGCCAAGTGACCGCGCCGCCGCAAAGCGACTCTGACTCTGACGATGACACTCGTGACTGCCCACAACCATCACCGCAAGAGATTTCCAACACTTTGGCGTTGTTGCCAAATATTTACATAGAAAACGTGACGCTTGCAGGGATGCAGGGAGGCGTTCTCAGACGAAGGAGTAATTAAAGCAAGGAACCATTCCCGACTTCTTCAGTGCAATCTATATGAAGCAACATTAATTTTCGCGACTTGTGGATTTTTTGGACTTTTATTTTGGACTATTTTTCGTTCCCCTCCACACCCGAAAAATCGGTCGGCTGCTGTAATTGGTTTGTATCATACGAGAAATGACAATTTTCGGATATCTTAGTTTTTATTTTTACTTATGCGTTCGTGCAAGAATTTTTGCCACATATGCGGCAGCAAGTATTACTTATTTCGGACCTAAAGGCTTGACTGCGATAATCATGCATGCCGCCGATTGGAACCCTACACAGGAATTAATAACAGAGAGTTGATATGCAAAGAGCTCCTATTTTGTTCCGGCGCAGTTGTGGCTATGAATCGGACTACGCTGAAAATGTACCGTTAGAATAATCTACTTCAACGACTTGCGCAGCGAAATGTATCGCTCAAGATTTCAGATAGAGGTGTCCAGAATAGTGCCCTTCGCAGGGTGCGTGATGCTCGCTGAGGGCGCATTCTGAGCATATGTTACGATCCACAGTTGTAATCAATAACGTTTTTTTTTTTTTTTTTCGGAGCATGTTGTAGTCTGGGCATGTCCCCCGTCGGCGTCCACACTCACACTGCGCATGCGCAACTCTCCTCCTTCCCTCTCTCCCACAGCTGCGCGATACTCCCGCCACTTCTTCTCTCGTACCAGCTGCGTGCACTTCGCTTTCGCTTTTCCCGCGTTCATGCTTCTGCTTTCGCGGCGCATGCTCGGCGCTTGCGCATCTCTCCTCCTCTCGTTTCCTCTCCTTCAACCTTAAATGTAAACCGGGTAGCGCGCTGCGCGCGTTCAGTTCAGCGCTTGCTGCGGTTGACTCCACTTCACTCCGATCTTCCGATGAAGTGTGATGGAAGCAACAGTCCCGTCAGTTAGTGGGTTGGCGCAAGCAAGCGTCAGCACCACCCCACAAACTAACAGCAACACTACGTCCACTGAAGACAAAGCTGCGCAGCGAAGGGCACGCGACGCTGAGCGCAAACGCTTGCAGCGAGCGGCGGACCCTGAGCTTCGTCGGCGCGAATGCTCGGCGCTTGCGCATCTCTCCTCCTCTCGTCTCCTCTCCTTCAACCTTGAATGTAAATCGGGTAGCGCGCGTTCAGTTCAGAGCTTGCTGCGGTTGACTCCACTTCACTCCGTTCTTCCGATGAAGTTCTACGAACACAACGGAAACACCACGGAACCCCGAGATGCTCCGCATCTACTCAGCGTTCCCTTCGGGAAGATGGGGCTAATTTTTTTTTCTTTTCCACGCTTCGTCTGATCTAGCTGTCGTAATGAGAGTGACGCACGGGGCCTATGGAGGGAACCTGAACTGTTGGGGAGGGAATGACTGAAACACGCTTGGTGGAGCCGCCCGGGAGACTTCACCTGCTTTCATACACTGGAGCGCTTTTACGAACGTTCTGTTCCATTTCGCGACGATCAACATGAGTTTCAACTGTGTCCACAGTAATAAATTATGACTTGCTATTATGCCAAAACCTTTTGCTAACGATGCACTTCGAGCATACAAGGAGACTCTACGGCGAAACCGTAAGTGGGAGAAGGCCAGCAATGGTGAGTGCGGCGGTGGCGCCATCTGGCTAAGACGGGCCTAAGTGCTCGCAGTAAACGTTCTGTAGACTCCGAAATCCGTTTCAGCCGCCGGCAGTTCAAATTCCTCCAATCAGGGCCCTCCGCCGGCCGCTGTTTAGATTCGACGAATGGACGCGAAGGTGCCGCATCAGGCGATCCTCCCGAGATGGGAAAGGGGAGGTGACTCACTCGATGCCGCTTCGGGAGGCACCAGGCGTGCCTGGACACGTTTGCCGCGGGCCAATGGACGACATAACTATCATCATCATCATCATCATCATCAGCCTACACAGGACCACAGTAGGACGAAGGCCTCTCCCATTGACCTCCAACCGCTCCTGTCCTGCGCCACTCGAGTCCCCAGCTTACTCCAGAATTTTTGTATTTCATCCCCCCATCGGATTTATGGCCCACCCCTTCTCCTAGACCCATCTCTTGGTATCCACTGTGTTACCCTAATTGTACACCGGTTGTCGGTTCGTCTGACTACATCGCCAGCCCGAGTAATTCATTTTTCTTTATTTGAACTATGATACGAACAAACTTAGGTGGGCCCGTTGAGCAGACCTAACTTTGTTTTCTAGTAATTTAGCAAGGCGCCAAGTTTCGGCTCCGTATGTTATGACCGGTAGTATGCACTGGTTGTAGATTTCTTTTTCTGAGTGACACAGGTAGTTTTTTTTTTTTTTTCATTATTTGAGGGTGCTTTCCGAGTGCCCCCCCCTTTACCGATTCGGCGCCGGATTTTTCCCTCGTGGTCGGCGTCAGCACAAACCATTTGTCCAAGGTAGTTTAATTCCTTTACTTCTTCTAGCGTTTCGTTTACTAAGCGAAAGAGGAGGTTTTTTGGCATGCTTATTCGACTCGTCAACCGCTCAGGTCGTCAGGATGCTCCGCCGCATTGCCAACCAAAAACGCGGAATGAAGGAACAGGACATGCTGAGTCTTGTTCAAGCTTTTGTAATTTCACGAATTACGTAATTCGCCCCCTACGCCACCCTCCTTGCTGCAGAAAGGCGGAGATTGACACCATTATACGAAAAGCCTTTAAACAAGCCCTCGGACTTCCGACAAGCACTTCTTCGTCTCGTTTGGTGGCGCTAGGGGTGCACAATACCCTAGACGAGCTTACAGAGGCGCACCTGAACGCCCAGAAAGCGCGACTAAGCACTACCCCGACAGGCCGGCAAGTACGTATGAACCTGGGATACGCCCCTTTAATGGAAATAAAGTCTGCCGAAAACATTCCACTGGAAATTAGGTCGAAGCTAAAAATTTCTCCACTGCCAAGAAATATGACCCCTCAGCACCATGACGGCAGAAGAACAGCCAGGGCACAAACCCTTGAAAGGCTGTACTGTCACTCAAAAACAACAGTATTCACAGACGCAGCGGACTACGCACGTGCACATACCAAAGCAGCGGTTGTCGCCACCCCCACTGGTCTTAGTACTAGTATCACCCTTCGCCAGGCTAGCATCCTCGAAGCGGAAGAAGCGGCGCTCGCATTAGCCATAACCCAGACCCAAGCCAAGATTATTATTACAGACTCGCAAGCGGCGTGACGGAAGTACATAACCGGAAGGATTTCCACGAAAGCCCTACGCATGCTAGTCCAAAACCCTTCTGAAAGAACAGTCAAAATTATTTGGACGCCTGCCCACTCGTCCCTTCGCGGCAATGCAGTGGCTCACGCTCACGCCCGAGATCTTGCTCGACGGGCACCGCAAGAGGACGATGAGAGGACCAGACACTCACTTATTACATACAACGACATCGCCCAACACTACATGCTCACAGGACGCACCTTCCCACCACCAGCAGAAAAATTAACAAAAGAACAACAAGACACCCTCCGACAAGTTCAAACAAACACATTTCCACATCCCACACGGCTAGACGCCATCCACCCCACATTATACTACCCCCTGTGCAGGCACTGCGGCAGCCCAGCAACGCTCTTCCATATGGTTTGGGCATGCCCTTCAAGCCCACACCTTGAACCAATTATCAGTCCTACATACGAGCAGTGGGAGAGTGGACTTGCAACTCGGACCTAAATAAGCAGCTTTAATTGACTCGTTGAAAGGGCGAAGACGGCAGGCCGCACCAACGGAGTCCTGGACTGAGGACCCCGAGTCCCCGACCACTTACAAGCTCGATCTCACTGTCCAATAGTTTTCTCCTACCCTTCCTCCCCTCCTCCTCCTCCTCTTCATTACATTAGATTTGTTCATATTTATTTTTAGCCCCACGGCCGTCCTTTGTGATTGTGGTTCCTCAAGCATTGTTTGCAGGTGTTCTGCACTCTCACTCAGCAAGGTACATGTCGTCCGCAAGCCTCAAATGGCTCAGGTATTCCCAGTTTGTCCTTAATCCTATGTTCTCCCACTCAGGCATTCTAAATACGCCCCCCAGACATTCTGTGAATAGTTTTCGCGAGTTGGTATCTTTCTTTCTAACTCCCTTTCGGATCGGGAAGTTATGGCTTTCCTTGTGGTGGGTTATCCTGCCCGATTATTCCTTATATACGTCTTCTAGAGGTCTTACGTAGGTCTCCTACTATTCCCCGGTCTTTTAGTTCTTCCACCACGGCTGCGGTGAGTACGGAATCAAGCCCTTTCTCGTAATCTATAAATGCCATGTAAACGGGTTTATTGTATTCTGCGGATATTTTTATCACTGTATTGACAACATCGATGTGACCCATGGTTGAGTACCTTTGCTTAAACCGGAGTCCTTCAATGCTTTGAAGGACTCTGCTTAAACTCAGCCTGCTCTCTGGGTTGTTGGAAATCAAGGCTGTCTCCTAGGCGGCTAACTATAACTTTTGCAAAAAGCTTGTAAACAACTGAGGGTAGGCTCATGCGTCTGTGATTCTTGAATACCTTTGGATCTCTCTTCTTATAAACCAGAATAATGTTGGCGTTTTCCAGGCTATAGGCACTTTTAGAGTCTTCAAGCATTCAGAAAATAGTACACCAAGCTTTCCAATACAATATCTCCTCCTTCCTTCAAAAGATCCATGTGGTTATACCGTCGTCACCTGCAGCATTTCCTCTTTTCATGCCTTTGAGAGCCTTTCCTATCCCCTCTTTAGTTACTTGTGCGACATCGCAAGTTAAGCTTGTACTCTCCGTAGTCTCATCTGGTCTAACGTCGCTGGCATACAGCCTGGTGTAAAATCGTCCTGCTAGCTTTATTATCTTGTCAAAGTTGCGCGTAATCCTGCTTCTCTCTGAGTGCGTAAATCCTGTCCCTGCCGAGGGCCAGTTTTCTCTTAGTCGCTTTCAAGCAGCGTTTCCTTGATCACAGCCATGTTATATGCACGAATGACGATTGTTTTACTTCTGTTAATCAGTTCCGACACCTCGTGCAAATCAAACCGTAAAAACTTTCATGTTCTTACGGTTGGCAATTAGTGCCTTCGGTTTCTTAGTTAGTTTTCCCGGTTTGTTCCTTTCTACACGTTGCTTCTCTAACAGCTGCGGCTGATTCACTAAGTGCTGATGCTAGGTTGTCATTTAGCCTGCCTGCACTGACCTCGTTCTGCTCGTTCAAAAGCGATAATTTGTTCAGAAAAGTTCATTTAAACTCCTGCTATTGGGTCCAGACTGACTCCAAGCAGGGTTTCTTAGTTTTCACGAGTTTCCTTCTTTGTGTTTTGAAATTCAGCCTTAGCTTGCATCCGACCATCCTAAAATCGCTGCTCCGAATCTTACCACATTTACGTCTTGCATAATACCTGAATTGTGGCTCAAAATAAGTCAATTTCGTTTTTTCTTGTACCATCGAGACCTTTCCATGTCTGTTTCCTATTCTTTCATCTGTAAAAGAATGTGTTCATCAACCTCAGCTCAGTTCTCTCTGCAAATCCTACCAATGTATCTCCTCGACTGTTGCAATTGTCTATACCGAAGTTTCCCCCTGACCATTCTCCCCTCTGCTTCTTACCCACCTTTGCGTTATAGTCCACCACGCCAATCGGGAACTGTGTTGTTGCCTTCTTCATTGCTGAATTGATGTCCTCGTAGAATGCGTCTACGGCTTCATCATCATAGCGCGGGTTGTTGGCGCTTAGGCCTGTACTATATTTAACCTGTATCGTCTGTAGCTTGATAAACACCCGCGACTCTCTTGGTAATGTTGGAAAACTCCTCCAGGTTTCTTGTTATTTTCTGTGGATAGAAAATCCCACCCCGTGTTCTTTCTTCTCTTGGGGTCCACTGTAGTACAGAATATTCGCACTCGTGAGCTCCATGAAACCTTCTCCTGTCCTTCGAACTTCGCTTAACCGTATACCGCACTTAATGTCAGAGAGCTCCTTTAGTACTACAGCTAAGCTTCTCTCGCTAGACAGACAGACAGACAAACTAAAAGGTTATAAAGTAAAATAAAAGCCCAACCCGTACCACATACGTATCACGGGTGACGCCAATTAAAAATAAACAAACTGGACCGAAGTCAAAAAGAGTTTTTAAGAGACAGGAAAAGAAGAAAGAAAGAAGAAAGAAGAGAGATCTATCACGCGAAACCAAGCCAAGGGAGGGAAGGCAATTAGCGGTATCTTTTAAACGAATATGGGAAAGCTCAGCTATGACTCAGCATGTCGTTCTTCATACATGTGATCTTGATATGCAAACATATATGCAGTTTAAGTGCTTCCTCGGTAGTGAAATCTCATACTCAATGTTGACTCCTCTTGATAGTCCGTCTTTATCTTCCATCTTCGTTCTCTGCCGTGATCCGATCTTCATCTTCCCCTGTCCTGCTGGCCCATGTGCCCTGGTAGACCTTCTGTAAAACTCAGAAACTGATTATTTCCCCCAACCCCCCTTCCCCGTGTTTCCCCCCCCCCCCTTTACTGCGTTGAAGGTTGCCATAGTCAAGTTCCAATGGCGACCTGTCCGGACCCAGAGATTATTAGCACCCTCTTCTGTATCGCTGTTCTGACCGCCGCCGTGGACAGGTGTTCCACAGCTGCTGGGAAATTAGGGCCGAGAATTGAATAGGTCAGTCATGACTCACGGGAGGTGGCGGCCAACTACTACACCAGGGTGACCAGATCTTTCTCTGGTGAGGGAGTGCTGCTTTTGTCTCTAAGAACCGTCCTAACATAGTTGAACATTTCTAGTGTAGCCCCTTAGGTATCCTGGATATTGTTATTTCCGGAGCAGGCAGCACTTCATACCTGCATATGGGTTGGGCGCAGAGAGCCAGAAGAAAAAGAGCACGAAAAAAGAAAAGTTTCCCGCAGACCACGTCGCTGCACACGCCTGCAATGATATTGAGCCAGCTTTTATCGCTTTTTCTTCATATACGTGTGGTTCTAGAGGAATACGCTGAGACGCTGTCTTACTGGTGAGATCCACTAACGTCTGGCCGATGGAAACGTAAGACACTGCCCTACTCAAGTGTGTAGCTATATACGAAACAAAAAAAAATGAGTAGCTTGGATCTCAGCTGGCTAAAAGGGCCACTAAAGTTGTATTAGAGTCATTCCTCACCTTTTTAATATTATTCTAAGCCGAAAAACTGTTTACCATGCACTGCGCCAACAACGGTGATCATGCCTACAATTTTGGTTAGCGGAGACGGAGTAATTGATGGAAGTACCTTCCAGAATGATCTGCATTGAAAATGGCTCTAGTACCCGCCATCCTGCGCACTAGGAGCAGATTTTGGGGGAACAACGTAAGCCGGAAGCGGGGGAAGAAGATAAGCGATAAGGCAGTAGTGGGGACCGTTTTTTCAGCGCCCAGCAAACTGGCGTCTTTGTCAGACAAGGTAAGTAGCAATGACGGACCGGTCCAGGAGCCATATGTGAGAAGCAGCATGAAAATCAGTTTGTGGAATGTGCGGATGGTGTGGTGTATGAAATCCCACTTTCATGCGGACGAGTTTACGATGGCCAGACTGATAGATGCGTAAATGAACACCTTAGAAAACATGCTTACACTGTGCCCACAGGAAAGGGCAGCAATCTTGTAATACATTGCAGGAAATGCGAGAAAAGTGATTGCCACCCAAAGTTGAAAGAAACGCGCATGTTGAAGCGCTGTCGAGACGCTCGCTCGCGTAAAATTAAATTAGAGGCCTCACTGATCGGCATTCGCGTGAGCATTCGGGCCAGGGCGGCGCGCGATGCATCTATGCCTTTCCTCCCTGGGAGACATGCGTCCCCACGTGGTGGACGGCACTCGCCAGCACATCAGCTGCCTGGTGACTTCTAACGCCGGAGTGCGGCGGCAACCAGTGCAGCCGTATGTCACAGCATCGGGAAGTCAGAGTGTTCAGCATCGCCCGGAGGGGCTGCTTCACATAACGGGGTAATGATGTGATGCCTCTACTGACAGCAAGCATAGAATAGTGCGCACATGTCCTCTTATTATCATAATCATCATCATCATCATCATCATCATTTCCTTTGAAGAATTCTTCATCTTTCCGTTACTACGACTGAGTAGCTTTGCCAATGGCCCTTCTTAGCCGTAAATATGTTCTATCAGCCGGAGTGTGATTTGATCTCAACTAGTTGCTGCCTGCGTAACTACTATGTCCTCCTGTCGTACTGACTTTTTTGTCAGGGGGATAAAGCGAGCTCCGAGACCGTACGAATCGTGGGCGCTGACATGATACAATTCCCATGGTTGCCAGTTCAATTGTATTCAGCCTGCTAAAAAGTTGTTCCGTAATTATTTAACTAAAACAAAGGACTGAAGCAAAATTGTTACAAATATTTGCTTCAGTAATTAACACTAGCTGTATTAAAAACTTTTAGTGTAATTAAGCTCAAATTAGCGAACGAAAAGTAATTGCGTAGTATAGTTTTGGTTTCGATTGGCAAGGCCCTTCCGCCTGCCTTATGCCTGCCTTGCGCAGTGTGTGTGTGTGTGTGTGTGTGTGTGTGTGTGTGCAGTCTCCAGCTCAGATCTGCGTGCGTGCAAAACGTGCAACTGGTAAAACTCGGATGCACGCGCTGAGCAAGTGCCTCCGCGGGCGCTTGCGAGGCTGTCATTCGTTTCTTCGCGTTAAGCACCCTATCTATTGCCCCTGAACTGACGCCGGAACAGCGATTCCGATCTGACCTTGACTACCGCAAGTTCACTACAGGCTACGGAGTGGCAGCCAGCGATCGTTCCCGTTGGAAGAGAAATAAAAGGAGGTTTATAATCGTTCGGTTTCCGTTGTTTTATTCATGGTACTTCTTACAGCTCTTCGTGCTTCGAACTTTTGCACAAACGTTCGGGAAGGTAGAACGAAAAAATAGGTAACGAAATGCGGTTTCTTTTTTAATCACTCACAATAAGTCCATGTTCTCTCCTCGCGCGCTCTGTGCGGCAAATCACTGCCCATTCAGTCCCGCAAGCTTTCCCTTTGAAGTGGTGGAAAGCAGCTAAAACTTGACGAATACAGACAGAAAGGAAAACGGGACACGCCGCTGACTGTATTTCGCATACTCCCTTGTCATGCATTCTGCCACTCCGTTGGCCTGCGATCGACCGCGCTCTTTCGTTCCTGTGCTTCAAAGGGCCGCGACTCACCGGCAATATCAGCGTTGGCCCGTGCGATAACGTTTTGTGTGTGTGTGTGTGTGTGTGTGTGTGTGTGTGTGTGTGTGTGTGTGTGTGTGTGTGTGTGTGTGTGTGTGTGTGTGTGTGTGTGTGTGTGTGTGTGTGTGTGTGTGTGTGTGTGTGTGTGTGTGTGTGTGTCAATAAAGGTTTCACATATTCAGCTAAAGACACAGTTCACTTCACTTCGTTTGAAAAGCATTGAGCGCCTCGCAAAAAGTCACAGAATGGCAAATAAAGCGGCACAGCGCAAAAATGCACGGAGATCATGACGGAGATTCATTCTTCTGTGCGCCCCAGTACGGATCAGCTGATCCCTTGGCATCCTCCCGCATGCGATCAGTCGAATTCGAGCTTGCGCGAGCGTTGTGTGAGCGTTGCCACATCTTGCTCAAATAGTCTCAGTACATATAAGTCACACGCTAAACCTCAAACACGTCGGTTACCTACCCACAGGAGATAAACTACGCAATGCTGTCGACGCCGCCTAAACAGAATCCGCCTGGCCAGCGGTCCGCCATGTTACAATTAATCCCGGCATGCTTCGCTAGCCGGTCGCGGAAACGCCACAGTAGCACGTTGCCAGATTACAACCCATCGCTTTCGCCGTTTTCAGTAAGCAAAAGCTCAGCTGGCAACCTTCAAATCGTTGTATCATGTCTGCCACTATGTGTCGTACGGTTCCAATGCATTGGCTCAGCGGCGCGCTTTCCCTCTAGAGTCAGTATATTATCTCTATTTTTTTTGTGAGAAACTTTGTTAATCCGGAGGCCACAATTCATTTAGTACGTTCACCTTCGGTCATCTAGAATCATCCAGTTGTGTTAGTTCAGGGTTTTCGTTCATGTCTCCATTTCGTGTGACCGCGAATTAATCACCGCCCCTCAGACGAATATTTACCGATGCTTCTTGCCAATTTAATATGTTGTTTTGAATATTGGAGCTTCCCTGAGAAATGTACCATCATTCCGACCATTTATTGTCGGGCTCTTTATCATGTGAGCAGAAGGCCATTTTGTGTACCATTCTTCGGTCATTTTGTGTGTAATGAACACCGCGTTTTCAAGCAACATATTCAACTCATGCGTTTGCAATATCCCCCCCCCCCCAATAAATGTTTTTTTTTATTTATATCAATGCAACACAGCCCAACATCAATGCGCCAGGTAATTCCCGGTCTCTAGGCGAATGGAATGGAATGGATGACTTTATTATAGGAGGAGGCCAATAGGCGAATAAAATTTTTTTGGTCTGCTAACTTCCTTCGAAGGTGAAGGTGTAGCTATGCTTTTTAACTTTTTCACTGCTGTATCGTATCAGTGTCTGTTCCTTCGCTTCCTTTTTTTTTTTTTTTTTTTGCAAATGACTCGAACTGGCTCCTTTACTGCTACACCGTGTTTGCGTCTCTCCTTCGCCTTCGTTTCTGCTTCTCGCGTCGAGAATTACGTCAGCAAGCCTATTGGATAGCGCCACAGCTTCCTAGAATAAGGGTTCTGAGCGGATAGTGTGCACCTGTACTACTCGCATGCCATCATGTTCAGGTCGCATACACCATTCTTGACGTTTCTAGTGCATAGTGGTGTGAATTTTTGAACGGGTGCGTCAACCGCTGTAAGCTCAACATTTTTGGACAATCCATTTACGTCGGTAGGTGCTGCAAACGGAAGAACAGCTTTTGTTCTAGCGTTGGCAACGTGCGGAGATAGCACGGTGGCAGCGTATCGAGCTGTTACTGTCAGATCACGCGTATTGTAGATGCAGAGCATCTGATTCACTCGTTTTGTCCCTCCGGCGTCGTCGTCGTCGTCGTCGTTGTCGTCGGCGTTGTCCGCCCCTCCCCCGTTCTCCTCGCCGCGCCAGCTGCGCTCTCCGCCGCTCACCCCCTCTCCTCTCCGATAGCGAACACTCTCTCGCGAGGGGCATTGGATTGGATTGGATTGGATTGGCTTGGCTTGGCTTGGATTGGATTGGATTGGATTAAAGTGGATTGTGTTGGATTGTGTTGCGTCATAGCCGCGGCACGTTGCGTCATAGCCGCGGCAGACGCGCTGGGGCCGGCGCATGTGCAGTACTCTCTCTTCCGCGGTTTCCTCTCCTTCGGGCGCGCTGCGCATATAACCGGTGTGCCGTTCTCCGGGGAAGCAACATCCGCGCTTGGCTCAAACACCTAGAGTCCACGCCGCTTTACACGTACGCCAACGTCGTCATCGACTGGGACCGGCTTACGCAGTCCCCTCAACGTTATGCGCGCTATAAAACGCGGTCCCCTCGCCGCTCCGCCTATGCGTCGCATCTACACAGGGGTTTCCGCGAGGGGAGGTGGGAGTTTTTAAAGGCGAAGCACCTTAGGGCCTCGGGCTGTCGGTGCCTCTGCCGTCTCATGTAGTCGCGATTCAAAAACACGAGGACACTCGTGTTGAAACACCTCACGCAAGAACGTTTCATCTACATGGGCAAAAACACGTACTAAATGAACACAGTGGGACACTCGTTCGTCAACGCCTCGCGCTAGAACGCTTCGTGCTTCAAAGACACAAGACTTTTACCACAAAGCCGTATACCGCTACCCTCCAACGGTTTAATCTCCGTGCGCAAACACACCAAGGCGCCAAGGCATAAGACGCTGAACGCTCAGCATCGAAACCGCATTATCGATTATAAGGTGCCTGTGAACAGTGTGAACCCCCACCATGTTTTCCTGGTAAAGATTTTTTGCAGATTATCTTTGAAGGGTGGGCAGGATCTAGGGACACTGGCCGAGCGCAAGCGACAAGCCCGCCGAGACGACGGGAAACAGTTTATACCCTCCGTCTCGAGATTCCGTTTCTCATTCCGTCTCGAAATTGGTTTCAAACGCCAGGTTTTTTTTCTGTATAGCATACTTCTTAGCTTACTGCGGCGTGTGGCACGAAGACAACTTACGGCCATTAATATTCTGTCTTTCATTTAACTGCTTCGTGTATTGGAGTCCAGATAATGAGATGGAACTGATTCTGTGTTTTTGGCTCTAGTTTTTTAAGACGTTCGTAATTTTTTTTCATTTATGATGTTCTGCATAGCCTTTTTGGAATCCGCGACTTTCTGGAGGCTTTGCAGCTGGAGGGAAACGAGAGGGCCGACCATGGCTGCACAAGATCTTACAAACCGGCCGGCGCAGTCCTAGCCTTCTGCAGCAACTTCCAAGCGGCTTTAGAGAATGCCTCATGGTCCAAAGAGGTGTACGAGCCTTTTTCCCCAATTTGAACAAGAACCTCGCAGGTGCGGTATATAGCTCAAGCACTGAGACAAATACAGGCCAATACTTACCCAAACAAATCCCGGCTATCCACAAAATGTTCCCTCAAGCACACACAAGCACATGCAATAAATGCGGAAACCCTTCCATTGAGGAGTTAAAAATGTTCTGCGAAAAAGGGCAAATGGTCTCCCATTTGCCTCCAAATGGAGCCTGATACGCAAGTGGGCGATCCGAGTGACAAACGCACGTACGGACGGACAGACAAAAATTGGCGTGTTTGAGTAGCCCAAGAAAGACTATCGTCTGTTAAATGACTCGCAATGACATGACAATCAGAGTTAATTTACACCAGCATCACATAGGTCGAGTCGACGATGATCGCTGTCCTTATATTTTTTGTCCTTATAAGTGCTGACGCACTTCCCAAGCAAGCGCACCTCTTTTAGAGAATAAGCTCTTGCCTCCATTCTTGATTTTTATCACGCGATTTTTGTAACCCTAGGCGCACGCGAAGAATTTAACAACCTTTGGCGCCTGTCGGGGCACTCGCTTTCAAAGCAGTAGCCGCTGGCACCGGACCCATCAAAGTGTCATCTTCGGCACCCAAGGTTTGAAGCGGGCACGTGTGTGTGTCCAACTCAGAAACAGCAGTTCGACTGGTCTTCTGAATCGCTGGAATGGGTCGGGGTTTCGGGGCTTCCTTTATAATTTTAAATACAGAGCATTTCAGTAACTCACGATGTCACCCGCGTAGGCGTCCGTAGTCCGCATCCCGCAGTCCGCATCGCTCCCCCTACACTATATAAAAAAATAATTCCTTCCGGCGCCAGGTTTCGATCCCACGACTCTGCGGGCGGAACGCAAGGTACACGGCGCTCTACCGACTGCTCCACAGTGCCGACACAGAATGGAAGGTTACGCACGCGCCTTATATCCTTGACTCATTCAACCGTCGGCCACAGGTGCGCCCTCTCCCCCGCGTCCTCCTCGCCTTCTCTCCGCTCGCAACACCCTCTCTCGCCGCGTTCGGTTCGGGCGCACAACAAGTGGGGACGTGCGCAACACCCTCTCGCCGCCTTGGATTCCCGCGGAAATGCTCTGCATTTGATCGTGCCCCTCGCGAGGGGGATGTTTTTTTAATGCGTAGCATTCTTTGCTGAGTACCCCACAGCAGGGATCGTGTAACGCTCTGCATTCCCACAATAATGCCAATTCCGCAGAATTTCCACCTGTAATCGTTATAATAGCGCAAATGGAGATCATTAGTTGAACGAAATTTGAAAAATAGAAAAAAATTACGGAAAATGACGAACCGTGCAACGCCCTACATTTAAAAAAATGCAGACTTGGCGCTAGTAGCAGCTGTAATCGTTATTGTTGTGTTGTGCACTACGGAGCCGAGGGAGGCCGTAGACACCGCCATCATTTTCTAAACGGCACTGCTTTATTTTCCCGTCTTTGTCTTCACTTGGCCGACTGCTGGCTCGCAGATTGTCTTTAGTTGGCCCACACCACTACACTACATTCCCCCCTGGCCTAAATTGATTGTTGCAGACTAAAAGTTTGAGAGTACACAAGTGAGGGAAGAAAAAAAAGCAATTTCCACTCAAATTCTGTAGCGCAGCGGTTTGAGTCCTCTTGACGCTCTGATGGGGTATCGTGCTTGACTTCCTTGTTCCTGGGTGGTGGTGCCAGGCATATAGTTTCATACTAATATATACTATACTCGGTTACAACCATGTTACAACTCAAGAACGGCACCACCTCATGTAGTGTATCACTCCGCCAAAGCGCCAGACCCGTGACGTCAGTGCCCGCGCGTTTTAAAAGGGGTTTGCTATGAATGCGTGATGTCGTCTGCCTTGTCTCACGCAGTTTGTTTGTCGTCACTGGAGTCGTTTATAAGCATATGAAGTCCAAAAAATCACGGGAACGGCTCACGCCATGTCCAAAATATTCCCAGTAATGCCCTACTTGCGCCGCGCGGAGAAACATCCGGCTACGGTGATAAGGCACAGCGGCAACTCCCGGTGCCGTTCTTAAGTTGTCACCGAGTATAGAGGGAAATCTGGCGCTGCATTTGCGGGCTGCCGTGGGCGGCGCCATTGCAGCTAGCGACGTTGCTCGCCTCCTTGGCTTGGTTAGCTACATGGCTTCTTTTTCGTCTTGAAGCCAAAAGGGGTAACATTGTTTTTTCGTTCATGTTCCAGGAAGCTTCGAAATAATACCTGACAAATAAATCTTTTTGTAGCTTTAATTTTATAATAACAAAACAAATTCGATTAATTTTTTGCAGTAATATTGTTGCATTTTTGCAGCCAAAGCTAACTTTTCAGCCTGCTCGTGAGCCATGCCAAGGACAAGTGGAACGTGCCTGCCCGGTACATGACGGCACGCTCACTGAAGCGCGGCTCCCATAGACAGTGGCGCCAGATTTCCCACTAGTATATATTAGTATGAAACTATGGGTGCGTTCCAATTTACCCTTTAGACAGCTTCGTTGCCGTCTTCGCGGACAGTACGCCATGTTAAGCCCCGTTCCAATTCGAACTAAGCAGTCAACGAAGACTGCTTCGAGGAGACAGCATCGAGGTCAGCAACGATGCAGGCTACCTTCCTGTCTAAACTGAAAAGCGAAGCCAGCTCCACCTTTTTGCGTTTTTATGTTGAACCAAAAGCACTTGTTCCTTTATTTAAATATTTAGTAAAATTTACTAGTCATGAAGGTGACTTCGCCTAGTTTTTAAATTACGTAACGTTTGTAATAACAACGGTAATATTAGTTACGAAACATGCGGGGGCTCATCTCAACATGTCTGCAACGACGCTGTCGTCTGCTGGTCGTCTGCGCTGGTGTTGCGTTTGCGACCGAGGCGCCGTTCCAGTTTCATTCCTTTAGACGTCTAGTTAGACTGCTTCGTAGTCTGTCTAACAAGCTGTCTGCGAATTGGAACGCAGCATATATGGTGCCAGGTTGTGATGCAGTGTTCTCCAGTCGTGCTTGCCCTCCTTGCCTTTCAATGTTGCCAGCTTGGGATGGGGTGTTCTTTGGAGGTGACACAGCTGCATTCCCTGGCAGCACAAGATCCTCATCTTCGTCATCTGATTCGTGAGACTTGTATTTACACTGCACTTTCTTGAAGAAGCTCGCATTGCGTGTTATTTCTTTCCCTTCTTTGGCTGCGGTGACTGGATCCCTGCACCTCAGTGGTAACGTATGGGTCAGGGTCAAAGTATGCCGTGAGGTTGTTCTGCTTGGGCTGCTTGCATAGTGCTGAGTCTCCTTGTTTGAGTGCGTGTGGCTTGACGTGGCGCCTTTTGTCAGCACATACTTTAGACTTCAGCTTTGCAGTGAGGTCGTCTTGGCGCACTTCGCCATCACAGACTGCAAGTTCTGGTGCTGGTCGTGGTAGGGCTGTCGACATCTGTCTGCCAAAGAGCAGCTCGTATGGAGACTTTCGTGTTGTAGCATGTGGAGTTGCTCTATAGCACATGAGAAAATCATCGATGGCTTGGACCCAATCTCTTCCTTGGACACGTAGCGCCTTCATTGCTTTAGTCAACGTTCTGACAAAGCGTTCCGCTTCACCATTTGCCTTAGGCCAGAGTGGTGTTATTCTGTGATGCGTGAAGCCATATTCTGCAGCAAAGAGGTTGAAGTCAGTTGAATTGAAAGATGGTCCATTATCACTCTTCACTTGGTGAGAGAGTCCTATTTGTGCAAATATTCGGCGCAGCACATGAATTGTCGAGCTTGCACTGGTTGACGAGACAACTTCCACCATGGGGAAGCGGGAATAGTCATCAATGAGTATGAGTAGGTACTCGCCGTTGGGGAAGGGACCAGCAAAGTCAACGCTTAGATTTTCCCGAGGACCCTTTGGAAGTGGGTTTGGTTCCACAGGATCACGCTTAGAGCTTGGCGTTGAGGACTGGCATGGGATGCAATCTCGCACTGCCTGCTCAACTAGTTTGTCCATGTTGGGAAACCAAATGCATGTGCGGAGCAGTTACTTGGTTTTCACGATGTCCATGTGTCCCTTGTGGGCAATCTCCACTGCCTGGCGTTGTAGGCTGGCTGTTATTAGTAGTTGTTGCACCGAAGGATGAGTTCGTCTGGTGACAGTGAAAGTTCTGGTTCCAAGTTTTAAATGCAGAGCATTTCAGTAACTCACGATGTCACCCGCGTTGGCGTCCGTAGTCCGCATCCCGCAGTCCGCATCGCTCCCCCTACACTATATAAAAAAATAATGCCTTCCGGCGCCAGGTTTCGATCCCACGACTCTGCGGGCGGAACGCGAGGTACACGGCGCTCTACCGACTGCTCCACAATGCCGACACAGAATGGAAGGTTACGCACGCGCCTTATATCCTTGACTCATTCAACCGTCGGCCACAGGTGCGCCCTCTCCCCCGCGTCCTCCTCGCCTTCTCTCCGCTCGCAACACCCTCTCTCGCCGCGTTCGGTTCGGGCGCACAACAAGTGGGGACGTGCGCAACACCCTCTCGCCGCCTTGGATTCCCGCGGAAATGCTCTGCATTTGATCGTGCCCCTCGCGAGGGGGATGTTTTTTTAATGCGTAGCATTCTTTGCTGAGTACCCCACAGCAGGGATCGTGTAACGCTCTGCATTCCCACAATAATGCCAATTCCGCAGAATTTCCACCTGTAATCGTTATAATAGCGCAAATGGAGATCATTAGTTGAACGAAATTTGAAAAATAGAAAAAAATTACGGAAAATGACGAACCGTGCAACGCCCTACATTTACAAAAAATGCAGACTTGGCGCTAGTAGCAGCTGTAATCGCTATTGTTGTGTTGTGCACTACGGAGCCGAGGGAGGCCGTAGACACCACCATCATTTTCTAAACGGCACTGCTTTATTTTCTTTCCCGTCTTTGTCTTCACTTGGCCGACTGCTGGCTCGCAGATTGTCTTTAGTTGGCCCACACCACTACACTGCATTCCCCCTGGCCTAAATTGATTGTTGCAGACTAAAAGTTAGAGAGTACACAAGTGAGGGAAGAAAAAAAAGCAATTTCCACTCAAATTCTGTAGCGCAGCGGTTTGAGTCCTCTTGACGCTCTGATGGGGTATCGTGCTTGACTTCCTTGTTCCTGGGTGGTGGTGCCAGGCATATAGTTTCATACTAATATATACTATACTCGGTTACAACCATGTTACAACTCAAGAACGGCACCACCTCATGTAGTGTATCACTCCGCCAAAGCGCCAGACCCGTGACGTCAGTGCCCGCGCGTTTTAAAAGGGGTTTGCTATGAATGCGTGATGTCGTCTGCCTTGTCTCACGCAGTTTGTTTGTCGTCACTGGAGTCGTTTATAAGCATATGAAGTCCAAAAAATCACGGGAACGGCTCACGCCATGTCCAAAATATTCCCAGTAATGCCCTACTTGCGCCGCGCGGAGAAACATCCGGCTACGGTGATAAGGCACAGCGGCAACTCCCGGTGCCGTTCTTAAGTTGTCACCGAGTATAGAGGGAAATCTGGCGCTGCATTTGCGGGCTGCCGTGGGCGGCGCCATTGCAGCTAGCGACGTTGCTCGCCTCCTTGGCTTGGTTAGCTACATGGCTTCTTTTTCGTCTTGAAGCCAAAAGGGGTAACATTGTTTTTTCGTTCATGTTCCAGGAAGCTTCGAAATAATACCTGACAAATAAATCTTTTTGTAGCTTTAATTTTATAATAACAAAACAAATTCGATTAATTTTTTGCAGTAATATTGTTGCATTTTTGCAGCCAAAGCTAACTTTTCAGCCTGCTCGTGAGCCATGCCAAGGACAAGTGGAACGTGCCTGCCCGGTACATGACGGCACGCTCACTGAAGCGCGGCTCCCATAGACAGTGGCGCCAGATTTCCCACTAGTATATATTAGTATGAAACTATGGGTGCGTTCCAATTTACCCTTTAGACAGCTTCGTTGCCGTCTTCGCGGACAGTACGCCATGTTAAGCCCCGTTCCAATTCGAACTAAGCAGTCAACGAAGACTGCTTCGAGGAGACAGCATCGAGGTCAGCAACGATGCAGGCTACCTTCCTGTCTAAACTGAAAAGCGAAGCCAGCTCCACCTTTTTGCGTTTTTATGTTGAACCAAAAGCACTTGTTCCTTTATTTAAATATTTAGTAAAATTTACTAGTCATGAAGGTGACTTCGCCTAGTTTTTAAATTACGTAACGTTTGTAATAACAACGGTAATATTAGTTACGAAACATGCGGGGGCTCATCTCAACATGTCTGCAACGACGCTGTCGTCTGCTGGTCGTCTGCGCTGGTGTTGCGTTTGCGACCGAGGCGCCGTTCCAGTTTCATTCCTTTAGACGTCTAGTTAGACTGCTTCGTAGTCTGTCTAACAAGCTGTCTGCGAATTGGAACGCAGCATATATGGTGCCAGGTTGTGATGCAGTGTTCTCCAGTCGTGCTTGCCCTCCTTGCCTTTCAATGTTGCCAGCTTGGGATGGGGTGTTCTTTGGAGGTGACACAGCTGCATTCCCTGGCAGCACAAGATCCTCATCTTCGTCATCTGATTCGTGAGACTTGTATTTACACTGCACTTTCTTGAAGAAGCTCGCATTGCGTGTTATTTCTTTCCCTTCTTTGGCTGCGGTGACTGGATCCCTGCACCTCAGTGGTAACGTATGGGTCAGGGTCAAAGTATGCCGTGAGGTTGTTCTGCTTGGGCTGCTTGCATAGTGCTGAGTCTCCTTGTTTGAGTGCGTGTGGCTTGACGTGGCGCCTTTTGTCAGCACATACTTTAGACTTCAGCTTTGCAGTGAGGTCGTCTTGGCGCACTTCGCCATCACAGACTGCAAGTTCTGGTGCTGGTCGTGGTAGGGCTGTCGACATCTGTCTGCCAAAGAGCAGCTCGTATGGAGACTTTCGTGTTGTAGCATGTGGAGTTGCTCTATAGCACATGAGAAAATCATCGATGGCTTGGACCCAATCTCTTCCTTGGACACGTAGCGCCTTCATTGCTTTAGTCAACGTTCTGACAAAGCGTTCCGCTTCACCATTTGCCTTAGGCCAGAGTGGTGTTATTCTGTGATGCGTGAAGCCATATTCTGCAGCAAAGAGGTTGAAGTCAGTTGAATTGAAAGATGGTCCATTATCACTCTTCACTTGGTGAGAGAGTCCTATTTGTGCAAATATTCGGCGCAGCACATGAATTGTCGAGCTTGCACTGGTTGACGAGACAACTTCCACCATGGGGAAGCGGGAATAGTCATCAATGAGTATGAGTAGGTACTCGCCGTTGGGGAAGGGACCAGCAAAGTCAACGCTTAGATTTTCCCGAGGACCCTTTGGAAGTGGGTTTGGTTCCACAGGATCACGCTTAGAGCTTGGCGTTGAGGACTGGCATGGGATGCAATCTCGCACTGCCTGCTCAACTAGTTTGTCCATGTTGGGAAACCAAATGCATGTGCGGAGCAGTTACTTGGTTTTCACGATGTCCATGTGTCCCTTGTGGGCAATCTCCACTGCCTGGCGTTGTAGGCTGGCTGTTATTAGTAGTTGTTGCACCGAAGGATGAGTTCGTCTGGTGACAGTGAAAGTTCTGGTTCCAAGTTTTAAATGCAGAGCATTTCAGTAACTCACGATGTCACCCGCGTTGGCGTCCGTAGTCCGCATCCCGCAGTCCGCATCGCTCCCCCTACACTATATAAAAAAATAATGCCTTCCGGCGCCAGGTTTCGATCCCACGACTCTGCGGGCGGAACGCGAGGTACACGGCGCTCTACCGACTGCTCCACAATGCCGACACAGAATGGAAGGTTACGCACGCGCCTTATATCCTTGACTCATTCAACCGTCGGCCACAGGTGCGCCCTCTCCCCCGCGTCCTCCTCGCCTTCTCTCCGCTCGCAACACCCTCTCTCGCCGCGTTCGGTTCGGGCGCACAACAAGTGGGGACGTGCGCAACACCCTCTCGCCGCCTTGGATTCCCGCGGAAATGCTCTGCATTTGATCGTGCCCCTCGCGAGGGGGATGTTTTTTTAATGCGTAGCATTCTTTGCTGAGTACCCCACAGCAGGGATCGTGTAACGCTCTGCATTCCCACAATAATGCCAATTCCGCAGAATTTCCACCTGTAATCGTTATAATAGCGCAAATGGAGATCATTAGTTGAACGAAATTTGAAAAATAGAAAAAAATTACGGAAAATGACGAACCGTGCAACGCCCTACATTTACAAAAAATGCAGACTTGGCGCTAGTAGCAGCTGTAATCGCTATTGTTGTGTTGTGCACTACGGAGCCGAGGGAGGCCGTAGACACCACCATCATTTTCTAAACGGCACTGCTTTATTTTCTTTCCCGTCTTTGTCTTCACTTGGCCGACTGCTGGCTCGCAGATTGTCTTTAGTTGGCCCACACCACTACACTGCATTCCCCCTGGCCTAAATTGATTGTTGCAGACTAAAAGTTAGAGAGTACACAAGTGAGGGAAGAAAAAAAAGCAATTTCCACTCAAATTCTGTAGCGCAGCGGTTTGAGTCCTCTTGACGCTCTGATGGGGTATCGTGCTTGACTTCCTTGTTCCTGGGTGGTGGTGCCAGGCATATAGTTTCATACTAATATATACTATACTCGGTTACAACCATGTTACAACTCAAGAACGGCACCACCTCATGTAGTGTATCACTCCGCCAAAGCGCCGGACCCGTGACGTCAGTGCCCGCGCGTTTTGAAAGGGGTTTGCTATGAATGCGTGATGTCGTCTGCCTTGTCTCACACAGTTTGTTTGTCGTCACTGGAGTCGTTTATAAGCATATGAAGTCCAAAAAATCACGGGAACGGCTCAAGCCATGTCCAAAATATTTGTAGAGCTTTAGTGCTGGATCAATCCGCAAAGTGTGTCTCCTTGTGCCCTCAGCTTGGATGGCTTCCCTTAGTTGACGGTAGATAGGGTCACCATCAGCTGCTTCGATTACTTCCTGTGTTGTCATTGCTTTTGGCACTGTCCCCTGGGGCAGGAACAGGAGATATTCATCCGGCACCTTGTGTGTTCTGTATTCATTCAGAGTGAACTTGAGAGGGTGACGTGACATGTAGTCAGATGGATTTTCTGTGCCTTTCTGGTGCTGCACAGAGAAGCTATAGAGCTGAATCCTGAGACACAGGCGCTGTATTCTAGCAGAGGGTCGAGCACAAGGATTGGGCAGGATACTGATCAGGGGTTTGTGGTCAGTCTGGAGCACAAAGTGAGTTCCGTACAAGTAGATGTTGAAGTGCTCAATTCACCACCCAAGAGCTAGAGTTTCTTCTTCGATGTGGGAGTAGTTAAGCTCTGCATCTGTGAGCGTGCCGCTGGCATAGGCCACGATTTGGATGTTTTCACCATCTCCCTGAACCAGTATGGCGCCTAGACCTTCTGGGCCAGCATCCACGGTGAGATGGGTTGACTTCTTGCTGTCAAAGTAGGCCAGAGCATGGCTGTCTATCAAGGCTTTCTTCAACTTGTCAAGAGCCGCTTGGTGTGTGTCAGTCCACTTCCACTCGACGTCCTTCCTCGTGAGGTTGCGAAGAGGCGCTTTCATGTTGGCAAGGTTGGGTATGAATCTACCGCAGTATGTTATCATGCCCAGGAGACTCCTCACTTCAGATGGGTTGTTTGGTTGTGACATTTCCATCCCTGCCTGGACTTTTGCAGGGTCAGGTCTGATGCCTTCTTTTGAGAAGATGTGGCCAAAGAATGTCAACTCATGCTGGGAGAAGCAACACTTCTTTGAGTTAAGAGTTAATCCACAGCTGTCAAGGCGTTGCAGCACGAACTTTAGCGATTCATCATGCTCTTCTCCTGTTTTCCCGTGCATAAGAATATCATCACTAATGTTGATAACTCCTGGGATGCCTGCAAGGACCTGCCTGATTGTGTTTGGAACAGTTCTGCTGCTGCATTGATCCCGAAGTTCAAGCGCTTGTAGCGGTATAGTGCAATAGGCGTTGCGAACGTTGTGATGAGCCTTGACTCTTGATGTAGCACCAGTTGGTGATACCCGTCATTCAGGTCAAGTTTTGAGAAGACTGAGGCACCAGTCAGGTTAGTGACGAGGTCTTCCAATGTTGGAGATGCATGCCGCTCTCTTGTAATGGCCTGGTTGGCCCGACGCATATCTACACATATGTGTACGACACCCGGTGAGTGGAGTTTGGGCACCGCAACAACCGGAGAAACCCATGTGGTGGGGCCAGTTGCCTTCTCAGTCACGTCAAGTTTTTCCAGCCGCTCAACCTCTTCTGTGACTGCATCTCGGACACTAAATGGGATGGGTCGCAGTTCTTGTGCTACTGGTGGAACCGACTTGTCGATATGTAGCTTCACTTCAATGCCTTGAAGCTTCCCTAGACCTTCAAACAACCTGGGGTAGGCACTTTGGATGTTCTGAGAAGATGCTACTTTGTACACAATGGATACAAGTCCAAGGGCTTCAGCTGACTTGAAGCATAGTAGGCACTGACTCAGCGTGCTTGTGACCAAGATGGTTTCTTCTAGTTTGATGCCTTTGTATACCATTTGAGCAGTGAACTTGCCTAGTAAGGGGAGCTCAGTCTTCGATTCATAGGCGAACACGTTAGGCACTGGACCACTCAAGGTTGGTTTGTTGGGCATAGCGTCATACGTCTCTTGGCTGATAATATTCACTGTTGCCCCTGTGTCCACGATGAATTCGATGCTGTGATCGTTGAGGGACACCTTTACTTTAGGAGCTTTGCTGTTGACGCGTTGTATTGCAAAGGCCTGGTCGTCAGAGTCTGAGCTCTGTTCCACTATTCTGTGAGCTTTACCTTGGTGTCGGTTCTTTCCCTTGCAGACTGCAGCGAAATGACCACGTTTTTGGCAAGCCTGGCAAGTTTTGTTTGCTGCGGGACATGAGGATCGTCCGCGCTCATGGGGCCACGACCCACCACAATTGAAACATGCAGGAGGGTTGCAAGCTGGGCTAGTTGGAAATTTAACATTCTTGGATAAAACCAGCGCTAATTCAGACGAAGAAGAAGAAAGCGTACCACAAGGACAGCCGCTGGTCTAACAACTAAAGTTTTAATGTCAGAGAGAGAGAGAGAGAGACAAACATTTATTATACTGGTGAGCAGGAGGATGTTCGTAGGGCCTCCACCCAGTGAGAGGCATCCTCATTCCAAGATGCCTTGGAGCTGGCTGGCCGTCCGGGCCCGTTCCACCAGTCGGCGCTGGCCCGAGAGCTCGGAGCTGGTCAGCTGCTCCACCCACTGCTCATAGGTAGGGTTGGGATTTGCGGTTAGAGTGGGGGTCCGTTGGCACTCCCATACCACATGGTATAGGGTACCAGCAACAGGGCAGAAGTTACAGGTGGCAGGGTATTGAGTGGGGTACATAGCGTTTAGTAGGGTGTTATGGGGATACGAATTGGTTTGTAGGCGCCGGAAAGTGGTTTCTTCGTCGCGCGTTAATTGTGAATGAGGTGGCGGGAAGCGACGGCGGTCGTTTTTGTAGTGAGCTAAGATTTCGGTGTACGTGTGGAGTGGTGCTGGCTTTGAAGCAGTTCGGTCGTTGGTTTCTCCCTCTGAGGTAACGGCCCGGTATGTATGAGCACGGGCAGCGGCGTGTGCCGCCTCGTTCCCTTGGAGGGACTGGTGGCCGGGTGACCAGATGATATTAATTTCTGGTAGTCTTCTTACTTGACGAAGAAGGTACAGTGCGGGTTGAGATATGCGGCCAATTAAAAAGTTTCTGCAGGCAGTCTGTGAGTCAGTTATAACAGTAAGAAATTCCTCGTCCGTTGTTGCAGCAAGGGCGATGGCACACTCCTCAGCAGTCTCGATGGAAGTGGTGAGAACGGTCGCTGCTGCCAGTTCTGTGCCTTGCGTGTTAACGACACAGGCTGCATGCGCTTTCTGATGAGGGTACGGCGATGCATCTGTGTATCGAGTGCATGATAGATGGTGATTGTCCTTATGAATTAATCGAGCTCGTGCCGTGCGACGTTGTTTGTTGAAAACCGGGTGCATGTTTCGGGGTAGAGGGGCTACGCGGATGTGTTGCCGAATGTCTGCTGGGATTCGAATCTTCTGATCTTGTCGTGGTGGAACGTTGTAGTGTAGACGGAGAAGTGTCTCTCTTCCCGTGGGCGTGATCTGTAGTCGGCGTATCTGAGATGCGTGGTGGGCCCCTTGTATTTCTTCCCAGGTGTTGTGGACCCCTAGCTCCAAAAGTTTCTTGTTTGCCGTGCTCATTGGGAGCCCCATAGCGGTCTTGTAGGCCTGGCGTATGGTGGCGTCGAGTTTCCGTATTTCGTGTGGTCTGAGGGCCAGGTATGGCGTGCCGTACGCTATCCTGCTGATAAGAATGGCTTGGACCATGCGTAGGGTGTCGTGTTCGCGAAGTCCGAAGCGACGATTGGAGACGCGGCGGATGATGCGCATGAGCTGGTTAAGTGTGCGCTGTAAGTGTGGTATCGCTTGCAAGCCAGATCCGTCTCTAGGTATTATGAGGCCCAATATCCGAAGGTGGGGGACGTTAGGGACAGGGTGATTATTTATATATAATTCTGGTTCTGGTATTCTGTGTGCGGTCTTGCGGGTAGTTCTCTTGCTGAGCGCAAGTAAACCGGACTTTTCGGGGGCGCACTCCAGTCCTCTGGATTGGAGATATCGTTGGGCGGTGTCAATTGCCATTTGAAGTGCCTCTTCCTGATCTCCGATTGATCCAGTGGGTGTCCATAGCGTGAGGTCGTCCGCGTAGAAAGCGTGTCCGAGATGCGGAATATCTTGGAGCAAGGGTGGGAGGTCCTTCATGGCAAGGTTAAAGAGTAGGGGTGAAATAACCGAGCCTTGAGGTGTTCCTTTGGGAATTGCTGGAAAAGGGTCAGATCGCAGATGGCCGATGCGCACAGTGGCGGTTCGGTTGGTAAGAAATGCCGCGACGTAGTTGTAAAGTCTGGGCCCGCAGTTGGTAGTAGCTAGCCCTTGTAGGATGGCTTGGTGTGTGACATTGTCGAATGCCCCTTTTATATCAAGTGCGACAATGGAATATTTGTGGTTGTTTGAGAGTTTCATTAGTATGTAGGGTGAATAAAAACTGAACACAAACACAAAAGTAATAAAAAGACTGCACATGTGCGAAACAAGTTTGTAAAGGTCACGTTGATACCACAAGACGTTGTACGCATGTTACAATCAAGGTACACGAAGATACGCAATCTCTTTCGGATGGAGACACACGCTTGTTTTGCTTACACACTTATCACCTAGTTCAGCTATGTGGAATGCCTCCATGATTTCGCGGGTTGTTTGGGTTGTTTGGTTACGGTGCCTAAATAAAATGTTATTTTTGAGGATTCCTCCAGCCTAAGAGCGACTGTGGATATTTTAAAGGTATTTAAGCAAAGGGGTTTGGGACTCAATTTCACGATTGAAACTACAAAGCAGAATGGCATCCAGTATCTGGATCTCTATCTTCGGTTTGATAAGGAGCATGTATGCTGGATGTATGCGCCACGATCGGTCAAGCCTTTGCTGAACTACTCATCGGGCCATACCAAGCTTGTAAAAAATGCTATTGCCTTGTGATGTTTTCGCTCAGCCATTTCGAAATCGTGCTAGCACTTGATGACAAAGAGCTTCAATGGCCAAGTTAAAAAGTTAAGGCAGGCGGGATTTCCACAGCACCTCTTGTCATGGTCGTGTGAAAAACTTTTAAAAATCCTAAAAGCAAAGTCCGGCGGCCGGGAGGTTGCTGAGGACACACAAAAGCCCAAAAAAGTTGCCGTCATCCCATACATTCATACGATCACACACCGCCTAAAAAAAGTAGGCCATCGCTATGGAGTGCAAGTGGCTATCACGGCCCGCAATAAGTTGCGTTCTGTATGTGGCAGGCTTGACAGAAAGATAGAGCAGGGAAGTGAGAAGAAAGGGGTTGGTTGTGGTGTCAACCACAAGAACCGGTATGTCGCATGCGCAACGGGAGTTGTGTACAGTATTCCTTTGCCTTGTGGCCGAACCTATGTTGGGCAAACTGGCCGCTGTATTAACGTGCGTTTGAGATAACATGAACCCAGTAAACGCAAAACGTCCTGAGGACGTCCTCAAATGGTCTAAACGTCCTGGATCCTTTACTGGGCGTCCAGGGGACATCCACAGGGTTAGATATTGTAAATGATCCCTCAAAGGTCCATCCTAGAGCTTATTTTGGACCACAATGGATTGCGAATGGTCCCTAAATGATCCGTTGTATTACTTCTTTTGGATCACAATCCGTATGGACGTCTGACGCTGCCTTTACCATGGAGGAAAGGCTATTACACTCGTATCCCTAGCAAAAATTCTGATAGAAACTTGTATTAGTCTTATACATTTTTGTATTGGGTGTACATATAAGACGCTTATTAGTCTTATACAAACTTTTATCAGTTTAAATCTCCGTAAATCTCTAACCAAATTATTATGCAAAATAGGTCAACATTTTTTTTTTCCCTTTCGCCCCTAAAAAATGCGCTGCTATCAGACATGAAGAGAGCTGATGGGAGCTAAGAGCGCTAAAAGTGCTGCGCCTGTGAGGCCGCAAGAAGAGCAAGAATCTAACCCGAAAAGACTGCAACGAAGTCAAGCCAAGCCATGCCATGGTCTTCGTTGGGTAGCCAACATGGTAGCCAATATGGCGACAAACATCAAAGTGCGGTTGGCGTGTGTGAACGTTCAGGAAGAAGACGGCTAGAAGCAAACAGCTTGTAGCATTATTTCACATCGGACGCGTGTGCATCGCGTCATCTAGAAGTGTTGGAGATGTGTCTAACGCTCGCATAACTTTGGCAAGTATGAACCAGGCCGCCGCGCAACCCATCTTGGACCCGTCACCTGGCCGCTTCGAACATCTTTGCTCCTTCTGCTATGCTGTGTAACGAACGCCTGACATGGAAGAAAGTGCCACTGGAACAATCGCAACGGTTTCTGCTGCACCCGAATGCTTGTTTTGTCTTTTTTATGAAGGTTGGAGCCTTAATTGTAAAAAAGCGAAGGCCAGCAACCGGATTTACAAAATTACTTCAATGCGGCTTAAGGTGTGCAGCCTTTGTTATGTGCAGAATGTAGAAATTTATTTCAGACAACAAGAAACATACGAATTCCAGACACTTTCTTTTTCCGCTTTGTAGACTCGCTTCTCAAGCGTGAATAAAGAAAAGAATACAAGCAAAGGAAGCAAAGGAGAACAAACACGAGCTACGACAAATATGTCGGAAGCAACAGAAGGCCCGGTATCCTTCACTCTTAAAAAAAAAGTCGGCGCACTTACTGACAGAACACTAACCAGTTACTTAATAGGTACTCCCAAAATAACGGTGGCAACTGCTGAAATAATTTTTTGCTATGGTGTAGAAGCAAGGAAAGGATGAAGTTGAACAGTGCAGGGACGGGACTAAGGGCAGAGGCGACAAACACGGGCGCCTCTGCTCTTAGTCCCGTCCCTGCGCTGTTAAACTTCATGCAATGAACCAACTAGCCCAGTTACAAACCCTCCTAAAGGAAAGGATCTTATTTGAGCACTGAAATAGAAATGTGGCTGCATTACTTCCCTAAATGGTAAGTACTTGTAAAGTTCGGATCTGGCACACATTGATGTGACATGCAGGATTTGACCCATTTTGGATGAAAAGTTGTTAATTGCACAGGTCTTTGCGAGTGAATAACGGCAGGAAACATCACTTAAGGGCTTTTTAAAGTAACCTGCACAAAAGTAGTAATATGACTCATTTTTCAGCGGCAATGCCTTGCTGCTCTGGAACTGAGGTCACTGGGTGTCGAGAGCACGATTGATGCGGACAGAAGTGTCTTCTTGGCAACATCCGCACTCTTGCTGTTCAACAGCTGCCTTTTCTTTATCTTGGAATATCCTCAAAAAGTCGGAAAAGTACTTCAACTCTTCATGCAGCTGCCATGATTCTCCTAAGCTAGAGAAGTCCCGTGATACCTTTCACCTTCAGGGGGGCTTACGTTGTGCTCGTACAAGCCACGCCTCTCTGGGGCACCTGAAAGATTCTTCCCTTTACCTGAAACTGAAACAAAATTTGACACCAAGAACTGGTAATGTGGTTCTGCTCGAACTTCCAGGGTTTTTCTGTTGGGGTTCAGCTAGCCTATATACTCCGCTTTAGTTTTCTTGGGTTACCCGTGCCGTCTTTTCGGATGCAGTGTTTTTGCCTTCCCACCAGGCACGGCTTCCCCAGGTTCTACTGTAATCATTTAGGACGTGCCCGATTTCTGTAGTGAGGCCTGTTGCATTAGCTTGTGAAAAAAAGACCGAGAAAAAAGGACATTAGTTTGTATCCTGGAAGTGTACGAAAATTGTCCAGCGGCATCATTTTGACGACGTTCTGAGGATGTACGCTGGACGGACAAACGGACCCCGATTGGACTGGCTGAGGATAAGATATGGACAACCTGAGGATGCTGAAATGTCCAGAGCCGGACATCCTGAGGATTTACCCAGGTTTGTTTTGCGTTATCTGGGAATTGTCATTGAAAGGCCCTGTATCATCCCACTTTTCTTCGCATTGCGCTAAGTGCAGCCAATGCGAACCTAATTTTCCTGCCACTAACATTTTATTTAGGCACCGTAATCAAACAACCCGCGAAATCATGGAGGCATTCCACATAGCTGAACGAGGTGATAAGTGTGTAAGCAAAACAAGCGTGTGTCTCCATCCGAAAGAGATTGCGTATCTGCGTGTGCCTTGATTGTAACATGCATACAACGTCTTGTGGTATCAACGGGACCTTTGCAAACTTGTTTCGCACATGTGCAGTGTCTTTTTATTACTTTTGTGTTTGTGCTCAGTTTTTATTCACCCTTTCTGACATTAAAACTTTAGTTGTTAGACCAGCGGCTGTCCTTGTGGTACGCTTTCTTCATCTTCGTCAGAATTAGCGCTGGTTTTATCCCAGAACAATTGAAACATGTTTTTAGATGCGGCGCATCTCTTGCTCTGAGGCATGTCCCTCCTGCGTCGTCGGCGTCCGCCCGCACGCCACCTGCTCATGCGCGACTCTCCTCCGTTCGTCTCTCCCACAGCTGTGCGCAACACTCTCACTCCGGCGCATTAGCATGACGACAGCTGGCGCGCGCTTCGCTGCGTTAAAGGCCTGAATACATGGAGCGAAATTTCACGACAAAGTTCGCCCGGCGGAAAATCCGCCGCGGCACAGCGCCGAGTGTTCGTCGGGCTGCGCTACACGGCGCGAAGACACGGCGTCCGCCGCAGCCTCGCCGCTGGGTCGCTGTCAGTGTGGCTAGATGAGGCAAATGCAGCGAAATGAAGTGCATCACAAGCAAAAACTCTCGATACCACTACAACTTCTTGTAAAATTATAAAACACTTCAAAAAAGCATAAAATTATTCTTTAAAAATAGTTCCTAATCTTGTTTTTGTGTTGTTGTGTTGCGCCGCAGTTGAGAAAACGGCGATCTGAATGTGGTCTGGCTACGCAGGGCAAAAATCGCCTGCACTTCATCGTCTGCTCCAGCTACACGGGAAGCTTTCTCTGGCTTTTGTCACTGCCTCCGCTGAATGGTTACGGTCATTATGTAGGCATCCGGGCGGTGGGTGTTTGGGTGGCCGTGAAGTAGCCGAAAGCGGCTTATGTACAGTCGCTTATTTCCGGCTGCGCAGGTCACCGCCACTTCATTGTGTGCCCGTCGAATGTGTGCACCGGCGTGAACGGTGAACATCACGCCCAGCAGACGACGCAGACAAGCGGAGCAGGCGGAAATGGGGGCGAGCGGCGAGACCTCCTGATTGGCTAGTTTTGGTACGCTGTTTGTTTGCCGCTTCCGGTGCCGTCCAGGCCGGGCGAACTTATCTGTCCTCGGCAGATCGGTTGCAGACGACGTTTTAAATGCAGAGCATTTCTTTAACTCACATGTAGCGTCCGCCGTCCGTCCGCAACAGCTCAGCGCGCAGGTGCGCCCTCTCCCCCACTCCTCCTCTCCCGCATCACGCTACCCTCCTCGCTCTCAACAACAGGTCCGCACCCCTCCCCCTACAATATGTAAACAAATAATAGTTATCGGCGCCTGGTTTCGATCCCACGACCCTGTGGGCGGAACGCGAGGTACATGGTGCTTTTCCCACTGCGCCACAAAAGCGACACAGAATGAAAGGGTACGAACGCGCCTTATATCCTTGACTCATTCAAACTACGTCAAGAAGCTGCTGATACACGGCAGCAGTTGCATCGATCTAGTCTTCACCAGTTGCTGCAACGCACGACCACTGCTTAAAAACCCCTTAACAGTACACTTTAGCGACCACGAAGCCGTCGTTCTCAGCGTCCACTACAATGACAACAGCAACAAATAAATACTAAATAACGACTTACAGCAACCTACTCCTTGCCTTCACTTCTTGCGTCACAAAAAAAAAGAAAAATTGGGCCCATCTCTCCACGAGGGGGGACTCGAGTCGCAAAATCGCGAAAGTAATAATTAATATATGAAAGAAATAATAATAATTAATAGTAATAAGCAATAATAGTTAACACATTCACTACCACCCCACCACCACCCCCCAAACACTAACGTTAACGCAATACACCCACCCCCTACGCGACGCATTTACTCGAGTCCCCCCTCGTGGGGAGATGGGCCCAATTTTTTCCGCCGCCGCGCGTCGGGCGGACGCCGCCGGGCGCTGTTCGTCGACTTTTCGTCGCATATTCGCTCCATGTATTCAGGCCTTAACGCTGCGTTAAAGCCCCAACCACATGGAGCGATTTTGCAAGCGACTTGGGAAGCGACGCGACTAGCGACGAACTACTTTTCGCCGCGGACCAAGTCGCTCATCGAATCGCTCGGTTCTGGGTCGCCAGAAACAGTCGCTCGCCTCCCGGAAGTGGCCTCAGCGACTAGCCAATAGGAGAGCCCCTACGTAAGCACGCAACCTCCGGTTTTGGAAGAGAACGGGGGGAAGATTTTGCAAATCCACGCAGACGGCGTTTGCGGTGCAGCCCCAAAGTAAGCTTTGCGTGGCAAAGTTTGTGTACACGCTGAAGCAGAAGCAAGAAGGCTCCCGCACACACTGGGTGAGACCCGTGTGAGAAAAACGACGTCAAGAAAGCGAATTCTTCACGGCGTTCATATTGGAGCCGATAGACGAGGCGCAGAAGGAAAAGCGTGCGCTATCGCTAACCCAAACCAGTTTTAGAGATGCAATGAAGTGCAAAAAGCAAGGTAGAAAGGCGTAATACTTTTTAGTCATGCTTTTTATGACAAATGAACAAAAAATTACGACCACCTTCCCTCGCGGGAACCCTGGTGTGATGCGACGCTGAGGGGGGTTCAAGCGCAAGCGGAGAGCAACCGTCGACCGAAAGGCCGCCGGGGAGCGGCACACCGGTTATATGCGCAGCGCGCCCGAAGGAGAGGAGACCGCGGAGAGAGAGAGTACTGCACATGCGCAGCACCGCGCGCAGCGCCGCCCACCGGTGGAGTGAGAGCGCGCTGGGCCGTACACCCGCAGATTTGAGAGAGTGTGTTCGCTCTCACCTGGGCACGCGCCGGCGCCAGTGCGTCTGCCGCGGCTATGACGCAACACAATCCACTTTAATCCAATACAATCCAACCCAATCCAATCGAATCCAATCCAATTCCCCTCGCGAGAGAGTGGAAAGGCTGCGGACAACAACGGACGCACGCAGGAAGGACGGACAACAACGGACGCACGCAGGAAGGACAGGGCCGCCGACAAGAGATGCTCTGAGTGTCGCATCTAAAAAAAATGTTTGCAAACAACCAGCGTACCAAGCGCGTTACTATGCGCAGTGCGGCAACATTGAAATCGCCATCCTCAGTCGCTCGAGCCGTCGCTGTCATGTGGTTGCCTCGGCGAGCGACTTCGGTTCGGCGACTGCGAATCTTAGTTGCGTCGCTCGTTGCGTCGCTGGAAAAATCGCTCCATGTGGTTAGCGCTTTAACAGCTGGTCCGGTGCGCATGTGCGCGCATGCGCGACTCTCTCCCGCGGTCTCCTCTCCTTCAAGCGCTGTGAATATAAAGCGGGTATCACTCCGCGGCGGTTCAGACAGCGCTCGCTCTCGTTCTTCTCGAACATCGACGATGAAACCAAGGTTCGACCACTGCTGCGGCAACCGCTCACTGTGCACTTTACTGACTATAAAGTCATCATTCTTAAATGTAACTAAGAGCTGGGTGGTGGTCGCTAAAACACGTGTGCTCTCTCATTTCGCGTATGCATGCGCCGCACCACTGTAGGAAGCAGACTCGGTAGGGTGCGGTGGCTTCCTACATATTATTGGGGAGCATAGGCCCGGCCAGGAGTGGGAGCGGTACAGACATGCGGCCGCCGCGGCGCTCGGTCGGGTTCGATCTCATTGGCGCGTGTCACTGCTGACGCCACCGGGCAAGCACCGCTGATGATGATCGTGGCGCTCATGATGATGGCGATGGTGTCGCTACAAGCAAAAAGACGGAAGTGAGGGGTGGTGGTCAGTTTCCTACGTCCAGGAGGCCGCAAGCCTTTGCTGATTCCAGGGCTCGTTGCACCAAGGCTTTTTTGGCGCTTTGGTGCCGAGCTGGTCAGCACAGACTCCCACTGAGAAAAAAAAAATTCCTGGGGGACTTTTAAAGACCACTTGTAATCAATTGATGCATTGTTGTACGGCCGACTACACCTGCGTCTGTCGGTAGGCAGCAATATTGATGACACCTTGAAAAAATTCACCCAGGGAGAACAGCCCACAGCACCTGTCGTCGCGTAGCACCTCCGCTGGATGTCCCTGATATGCAATTTAGGGGGAAATTTTCTGTTGAAAAGTTGTGTACCGTTCAAAGATGTTATTCTAATATAATAATGAGTTAACATGAAATTACAAAAATAGTACAAAAAACCCGTGTTATAGACAACCGTATAAACTGCTGTACATAAGACCACAAAAAATAAAAAAAAATTTTTGGGTTAAGTCCTTACTTGCGGGTTACAAAGTGTGATTACCTGTCAACGCCGTATTAACGCAAACACGTAATATACTTTCACATCAAGAGGGTATAGAAAAGAAAATTTCCCCGCATTTCCCCGAGGGGAAGAATATGAAAGTTCGAATGCACGAGTTGAATTTGCGCGGTTCGGTAATGTTCGCGAAAGAGAGATCACACACACACACACAACTACAAAGAAAGAAAGATGCATTTATTCACAGACACCTATTTGTGTTGTCGTTGTACTTGATTGCTAGAGCGGATCTCAGCTTTGAAATTTCGTGTCAGTACTCCTTTAAGCGGGTGCATTAGCCCTTCTCACGCCCGATTCCTGGCCAATCCCCCACGTGGGTATGTGCCATGCACAGACACCTATTTGTGTTGTCGTTGTACTTGATTGCTAGAGCGGATCTCAGCTTTGAAATTTCGTGTCAGTACTCAATAGCCCTTCTCACGCCCGATTCCTGGCCAATCCCCCACGTGGGTATGTGCCATGTCAGCGGCCAGGCAGCGCGCGCCCGGCTCCCCCCGTTGCCAAGGAAGACGAGGAGCGCGCGCACCCGCAGCTGTTGCTATGTGGACGGACGGCGGTCGCCGGAATTCAGGGTCGCTAATAAAGTGCATTCGCACTTAATAAATATTGAGTAACCCATAACTTCTTTAAAAGAGAAACAGGGCCATGTGTGCTTGACATATGAATGAAGGGAGTAAGAAACCCCAACACAATGCACCCAATTGTAAGTCTGTAAGAGTGTCTGTCATTTTTTTATTTATTTTCTTATTGTTTTTTTCTTCGTTCTCCCTACAGAAATACTTGTTGCTTGCCAGCCGCTATTCCAAGCATCGGCAAAGCTCCCATGAAGCACCGGAGTAACATGTAGGGTGTGCCGAAGGGCGCGTCGGGTACAGGGCAGGTCGCTGTATTTCTAAGGCGAATGGACAAGGCTGTCGGCGAATGGCCGTAGCCTGGACACAGCAACGCGGCTACCCTTAATTAGATGTGGCTATTTCCCATTCGTTATCAGTTTATTCCGCTCTAACACCTCCGAAGAATGCAGCGCTTATTCGTGCCTTCAATTCTTTCACGCCTTCCCATTTACGTGACATCCGCCCCATTTGTGTTACAGGTCACATGGGTTTATAGCTCAATGAAACGGCTGATTCCGGGCCATCTTTAGATGGTCCTGCGGTAGACACATGTCCTGTTCCATCTCCTGTGGCACGAGCACGGTTCCACTATTGCCAAAGTCTAGGGAGAGCACACAAAGGTGGAACCACCTGCAAGGACGGCCGTGCCCGTTAAGCTCATACTTGAGATTAACGGCTTTCCGAGTCCCACCACTGTGAGGATGCATTAACTAGAATCCGCTGTAGAATGCTGCAGTGAAAGGAAATCCATCAATAACTCTTTCTTGTAGTTACACAGTATTTGTTTGATTAGAAAGCGTTACCTAACCGCTTCGATTCAACGCCTTGGCCTTACTGTTTCGATGCCTGTCGTGCGTTTTTGGGGGACACATCCAGTATAGCTCCAGAAATAAAATTCGTGATCTACGCAGACGACACGAGCATGTTCTTGTCATCAAAAGAAACTGATCAAGTTATTCTTCACGCCAACGAAACCCTCGTCAAACTTGAAAAGTGGACACAAGAAAACCTGCTAAAAATAAATGTACAGAAAACCAAGGCAGTGCTATTTCACGCTCGAAATAAAAATATAACAATAAAACAACGTCTCTTTCTGAAATCAGACCCAGTTGAAATAGTTCCCTGCATAAAAACATTAGGTGTTATGTTTCACGAGACCTAGGTGTTATGTTTCACGAGACCATGTCCTGGGACGAGCATCTAAACGGCTTGGCAAAGTCGCTCTCACAAATAGTCGGACTCGTATACAGAAACGCAAGTTAACTGCCACGTAATGTAATGATGTTACTATACAACACCTTATTCTGTTCTAGGCTCAACTATTGCCATTTAATCTGGGCCTCAACGACACAGACAAATCTACAAATGTTGCACATTCTCCAAAAACGGTTTTTTGCGCGCTGTAGCCAATGTCCCGGCGCACTTTCCTTCTGCACCTTTATTTTACACCTATAATTATTTACCTATATGCTGATTACCGCCTATGCAAACAGTATAAACAAGACCTGCAAAATAATACCGGGTTTTTGGGCCAGCTGGCAAACCTAAAAGAACACTCTACCCCATATAGCACGCGACATTTCGAGAGATGGAAAGTTGACACATGTAGGACAACATACGGACTACAAATGTTAAAAAACCGGCTGCCAAGAGTGCTTAATGCACTGCTTTAGGGAAACATCGAACCCGAAAAGATTACTTTCAGGAAACTTCGCGAGTACTTTGGAAACTGAAAAACGAAAACAGAAAAACCTTCTCAGCAACCCTATTTTTTTGCTACTATATGTATGCACGTCTTGCTGCACAACTGTTAACTATATGACTGTCGTCAGAATGAAAGTGTCTTCTTGAAAGAAACATGTGTGCACCTAGCTTTGTTATCGGCGTAATTTGTTGTTAACTGTTTGATATGATGTTATGTATATGTGTGTCATGTTTCGGCACATGTGGCTTGTATTCCCGAGTTTTGTAATGCCATACCGGTAAATTTGAATGTGTTGTTTCGCTTTATGTGCGCCCAATTTTCATTGGAGTGCGTTTTATATCGTTTATAGCTTTTATGTTCAATTTTATGATTTTATTGACCACTGCCTAAAACTGCCAATGCGGGGGCCTGCGGCCTTGTCAAGCTGCCTTTATGACAGCTTTTTCCGCGGGCCTCCAGAGTCATGTATGCGTTATGTACGTGATGCGAATAAAGGCTTATTATTATTATTATTATTATTCGATCACAAACGTATCGGGGGCTGATGTCCTCCGGATAATTGCTCCTTTTAACTGTTAACTGGTTTTCTCCTGTATATTTTACCAATGCAAAAATTGTTTTTTTTTTCCTATTCTTCTAACCTATGACTTAATCTATCATTGCGCGAAAGTTTCTTCTTTTATTTCACAGACTCATTTTATAGTCTGGTCCCGAGGACGAGTGCGCGCAGGTCCTTAATAACACCTTTTCTTTAGTGTTTACCCGAGAGGACGTCACATCATCACCAGCTGTTAACACTTCCACCGTTAGTTCAATGCCCGAAATAGTTATTAACGAGGCTGGCATACTTTCTTTACTCAGCAAACTTAAAACCACTTCCGCATCTGATCACCTTGGATTCAATAACAAAATACTAAAAAATGTTTCTCAAGGCATCCATCGTATCTTATCAGCTCTTTTCACCCAATGCTTGTCGTCTGGTTTAATCCCCGAAGACTGGCGGATTGCTAAAGTAATACCGATCTTTAAATCTGGCGATCGCTCATCCCCACTTAATTATAGACCAATATCGTTAACAAGCACCATTTGCAAACTTCTCGAACACGTCATTCACTCGCAGGTAATTAACTACCTAGAAGAGCATAACATCATTTTCAAGTACCAGCACGGTTTTCGAAAGGGCTACTCGTGCGACACTCAACTTGCCGGGTTTATTCACGATTTACATTCTTCCATTGACGCTGGCATACAAACTGACGCAATTTTTCTTGATTTTTCCAAAGCCTTTGACCGGGTCCCTCATCACAGGTTGCTAATCAAATTAACACAGCTTAACATTCACCCGCTTGTACTCGCATGGATTAAAAATTTCCTTTCAAGAAGACTTCAGTTCACATCCGTTAATAACAGTTTCTCCTCTTTTGCGGAAGTGTACTCAGGTGTTCCTCAGGGCAGCGTGCTGGGCCCCCTGCTTTTCTTAATTTTCATTAATGATTTGCCTAACACGGTTTCATCCCAAATCAGGCTTTTCGCGGACGATTGCGTGATTTATCGCAAAATTTTGTGCAAAGAAAATGAGCAGGCCCTCCAGGCTGACCTAGATGGTATAAGCTCTTGGTGCTCTGAATGGTTAATGTGCCTTAATAATTCTAAAACAAAGCTTATGTCCTTTACTAAACGCGCATCTCGCATTTCAACCTCGTACTCTTTAAATAATACTCCAGTTGAACTTACTAGTAATTACAAGTACCTTGGTGTTTACCTTAGTTCGGACTTATCCTGGAATCATCACATTGACGTCATACTTGCATCGGCTAACCGCTCACTAGGTCTTTTAAAACATAACTTGAAGCATGCCCCATCGCACCTACGTAAACGCGCTTACATCACACTTATACGGCCTAAAATAGAATATGCATCAGCGATTTGGGACCCTTACCAAGCTTACATAATCAACAACATCGAATCACTTCAAAACCGTGCAGTTCGCTTCATCTTTTCAGACAACTCCCGTCTTTCCAGTGTCACTGAGTTGAAAATTCGTGCAGAACTGCTCGACTTGTCGCAACGACGCACAGCTGCAAGGTTATCACTTTTTCACAAACTTTATCACCACCCATTGCTTCATAACGATTTCTTTTCTTCACCAGCTTCCATTCTTCCCAGACACGACCATCCTTTCAAAGTGAAGCGTTTACTATGTCATACATTGCACTATTCTCGGTCATTCGTTCCGCGTACAATCATTGACTGGAACGCATTGCCATCACACATAGCCACCGTCATTGATGCTGTTAATTTTAATCAACTAATACTCATTGAAGTTGTGAATTGAAAACAAAACTATCGCTTATTTATTGTATAATTTCTGACAGATTGTTCTTTTTCTAAAAAGTTTTGTTTGTTGTTGCTTCTACAGAGTTAATTTTTTACGCGTTATTTCGAGCTAACATTACATATATCATATTTGTGTTCGCGCATGCGTTGTCCTTTTTATGTTCTATTTTTCCCAGTGTATATATTTTGTTCATATGTTTGTTTCTGCTGCACTGACTACCCCCTATGTAATACCCTCCTGCGTGAGAGCCTTTAGGGGTACTTTGAATAAATAAATAAAAATAGTGTTATGAAATGGCCGCACTACCCTTATTGCTTGGCCACTCCCCCACGTGGGTATGTGTCATGAGGGAAGGAACAAGAACAACCCTGGGTGAGCCCGCGCTAACTTCTCGTGGCCATGAGCTCGTGCCGTTGGACCTCCACGTCTTCTTTGTCTTGCCTGCGACATTACCCTGCAACAAACGCCAGGAGCTCCTGGCACCGTCCTCGCTTGCGACGTTTCTACCCAGCCTTTCTGGCATCGTCTTCGGTGCGCGACGGAGCTGAGGCGCACACTCCACGCAGGTGCTAGGTACTAGGTGACGGACCAGGCCTACCGTTGTTTTCTGAGGCTGCAGAACGTCTCTAGTAGGTACTTGGCAAGGCGCTGCTTGTGTCATTGGCCAACGAATGGATTACCTTCACCGAGGGTCCGGCATTCGCCATCCGAATTCCGAGGGTGAAGAAGTCCCGGTGAATGGCTCTTCGGCGGTTAGGGACATGTCGCCGTTCGGCCAGTGCAGCCAGAACTCGTCGGAAATGGGGCCGGAGCCCACCGCCACCTCTTCATTGACCGCGGAAAAGAGCGACGAGCAGTCCGTCCAACAGGCAGAAACCCCTGGACTATCGGATTCACTCGGATCTCAGCACGCCGCCGCGCCCTCCCCCGATTACTCTAGTGATGAACCTCGCCAAGGGCCAAGCGAGAGTCCAGACCGTAAGAAGCTAAGGCTGTCACCAGAGCCTGCCAACGCGGAAGTATTGCCGGTTATCCCGCCCAGCCTTTTCGAGGAGGGCCCATCCACCGGCGAGGAATGGCGCATCAGCAGCTGCCACCAGTCGTCCCAGAAGAGCGCAAGGCACACAAGCTGCACGGCGAGCGTCTTTCTGCCTCAAGACATTGAGCCACCGGCAAGCAGTGGCCTCATGGGTTTCCATTCATCTACGGGCCCCTTTCCCAGCGAAGCCACGCCCAAAGATACCACGACCCTCACTGAAAGTTCTCCCTTCGAGCTTCCCCAGGTGAAAGAAGCATCACCGTCACAACCCGTTGCCTCGCTTACATCAACATCGTTGTCGCCAGTCGCGGATCTGGAATGGACAACCATCATAGTGCCGCCTCGGCCTTCCTTTTCCCAGAGCCTGACATGGCTGCTGTCGCTCAACCATCAACTTCACGCCAGGTGGCGCAGCAACATGAACTGCAGCCACGGTTGGAAATATTGGATATGGAACAATTTTTAGAGCGTCAGAAATTGAAAGCGGCGACAGTAGCTCATCGGCTTTCATAAATCCGGGAGTGGCACAAGACAACCTCCCCCCACTCTCCTGCATTTGCCATCGCCATCCGATCGCTTGGTACGCGCAGTGCCCCAGAGCCCCATGCATGGACCTGGGTCCTGAACTGTCGTTATCAGCATGCTCGCCACCGGCAGAGTTACCACCAGCATAGTCGCTACCGATCTCGCCGCATATCTTCCCGGTTTTTATTCCACCGGACTACATGCTGCGCATCAGCTCGCTGCATCGTTTAATGATTTCATGGCGGCGTACCCCCCCCCCCCCCCCCCCCCGCAGTCGCAATCTTGGAGGCGGAAAAAGCCGGCGACTTCGACGAGCTGATAAACCTGGACGAGATCTTAGAGCCACCCCCCCCCCCCTTCCTGGGAATGTCTCGGGCTCAGATTGACCGCAACTGTTCACTCCGGAGGCGGCGCCTTGTGCGGTATACAAGTCGCACTACGAGGCCGAGGAACTTGTGTGGGTTCTTCCTTGTAGACATAGTTTCACTCATTCTGCATTGACTCCCGTGTACGTATAAACAGCACATGCCCTTTGTTTTTGTTGTTGTTGTTGTTTTTATGATAGGAGGCATCAAAGAAAACTGCAGATGTGGGTGCATTTAATTGAACGTCGCTCATCGCTAAACTGCATCTTGGTACTCCAGAGAGTGACGCTCCGCCCAGCAATAAGTTTCATCCGGGCCGGCTTACATTAAACCCTCTGGAAGCTTCCTATTGGCGCCTCGTGGGTATTATTGCCGTTGACGTGTTTTGTATTTCCAGTTGCTGCTCCGTATCAACTTAGCCCTGTTTTTTTTTCTTCGTATTTCTGAATGCGTAAACTATGACTTTATTGTTGTAATAACGTGGTCTTCTATTCGCAACTCTTTTTATTAAGATATCAACTGTACTCTATTTGCTCATTATCACGAGTACCTTATTGTCTGTACCCGCCGCAGTGGCTCAGTAGCTAACGCGTTGCGCTGCTGAGCACGAGGACGCGTGCTCGTTTATCGGCCGCGACGGCCACCTTTCTCACAGAGACTAAATGCAAAAACGCCCGTGTGCTCGAGATTTCAGCGCAGGTTAAAGATCCCCAGGTGGTCAAAATGAATCCGGAGCCCTCCACTACGGTGCGTCTCATCGCCTGTGAAGCGTCGAGTACATAGCGAGTAAGATAGAGTAAGAGTAATCGAGTACATTATTACTTACCTTAAAAACATACCTACTCTTCTTTCAGCAGAGTCGATGCGCTCCGATACGGTGGGTCTGCCGCAAAAATAAGATATTTTAGCCCTAATTTTTAAATTATGCATTTTAATGTGGACATATACAAGAGGCCGAATGCTAAGGCTATGTATTGTGAGGGGTGTACAGCACATGCAAATCGAGAAAGAACGTACGATTTTTAGAAGCTTCTGGTTGTTGTCGGGGGGGGGGGGGGGTAGCTGCTTCGGTTCGGGAGAAACCCGTTCCGCGGACGCTCCCCGCAGTCGGTTCGTGGTGGCAAAACCGAAAGCCAAGGCTAATCTAGAACCTGGTGCCCGGTACAGCTTCATACTAATATATTATTATGCAACTCAGTGGCCTGGTGGGCCCTTTTAAAGGGACACTGAAGTGATATGTAAACATTGCGGGATTACTTGCGCAAATTGTAGTCCGGAGTCCCCAGGCCATGTTTCGACCACTCTGGGCGCGTTTACGCGATTTTATTTACTAGAAAAATTAATTCGAAAATGCTGTCCTCCTCTCTTTACGCTCGCCCATTTTCTGCGGCGTTTTCGTGTGACGTCGCGAGGAGGCGAGCTCGCAATTGGCTGCGCTACTGCACGGCTCCCCGGCCTTCAGACAGAGTCAGTCGGCCCAGCGTTTCGTCCGCCGGCCGCCGAAGGGTCGTCGGAATTCGTTCGCTCAGTTGAAACGAAGCCAGGACACGTTTGTGAATGGAAGAATGGGCCTTTCTTTACTTGGTTAGTTTGTACACTGTATCTAGCTCCAAGTCAAGGTCGCTTCACACAAACGCTGCACAAGCGCACATGCGACGCTTCGCTGACTGCTACACCCGTAGGAAAATATAAGGCCTCTTGAAGGCGGGAGAAGAGTCAGCGAAGTCAATATAGGTACTAAGGAAATAAAATCAACTGATATTTTTACCGTACAGCGTAAAAATAGGGTGCGGGAAGCACTTTTTTGCGCTGGGCGAACAAGCACAGCGGAGCAGCACGATCACGCATCTGCGAACGCTTTTCCGTCTACGAAATGCAATTGAGCTATTGTGGAAACTCGGGGGACGCTTAGTGCACGAGCGCAATACAACAAATAGTCACCTAAGCTGCTTGAAATGCCAAAACTAAATAAAAGTGTAAACTTGTTGTACAATATATACCTTATATTACCGAAGTCGGCGTAGCCCGTCCCGTGGCCTAGTGGTCTGGGGCGCTAGGTAGGTTGGCGAAAGTGTTTTGCAAGTCACGAGTTCGAGTCCCCGCGGGTACGTGCTTTTTTTTTGTAAGTTAATTTTTTCGTTTTCTGCCAATGTTTTCTACATTGAGTTCGCCTTTTTTTGGGCCGCAACGTTCATGGCTCCACGAACTAGTTCACAGAACGCGCGCAGGCTGGCACTGGCGCGCTAGCGAGTTCTCGTTGGCGTGCTGTTGTCATAAGCACCGACTGCTTGCGGGCAGTGGGCACACGCCAGAATGAACAGACCCTTGGCCTGGTGCGAACACGCTTTTTACGGTACAGGCATGAGTGAGGCAAGCTCCAAATATGGGGGAAAAGCGCATGACATTTGGGCGTCTGCGGGTACGCGGAGGGCGTCCATGCACTGCGTAGGCCTCGGCTAGTGAATGCTACGATTCCAAGCTGTCCTGGGAGGCTTATCTTTATGCATTTTTACAGCTGACAACATGACAGAAGCGCGGTACGGTGATTACTGAGTTATTGAGAATGCCCATCCAACAACGCCACCGGTTGTGTTTTACAGAACCGAAACCGAAACCGAAACTTGTTTGGTTGCTCACCTTGGGCATCGTCCAATCACGGTGCCCGCTCCTCCTAACGTCACAGCTTTAGTTGGTGCGGCCGCCGCAAACCGCGCATGGTTTTTTTTCTTCTTTCGCGCTTTGTAAAATAATTACCGATTTCTCAACCGGATAAACGATGAAAAGTGTGCTAATTTGAGCCAGTCTACGCAGTGCAAGCGAAAACGGGAGCTTGACAAATTCACTTCAGTGTCCCTTTAAGAACTTGTTGCTGGGCAAGTTGGTGAGTACTTGACCCCATGTTTTAATCGCTCAAAAAAGACGGACACAAGAAATGCGACAGGACAAGCGCTTGTCCTGTCGCCTTTCTTGTGTTCCTCTTCTTTAGGACGCAGCCCTTTGGCTCCCGGTACCTTGGTTTCTCGGCGGCGGGGGCGTAGGCGTCCGTCACCGTCCGCGTAACCGAGTGAACGAACGAAGCAGTGAAGGCAGAAAGAAACCGGGGATGAGCGTCTGAATGGGGGTGGTGGTGATTGATTAAGAAAGCAGGGAAGAGAAAAGGACCGGGGATATTGTTGAACTCAGTCGAGGTGGGTTTCAAGGGATAAGAAGAGAGAAAGAGGAAAGAAGGAAGAGAATGGGGCACAGTTTATGTCGCGTTCGTCTCGTCCGAGGCTCGACGGCTACAAACGCTGCACCAGTCCTGTCACAACCGGGAAGTTGAGGAGGTGCTGGAAGACCTCCCGTCGTAAGGCGTCCGATCCCGTGGAGAACAGGAGGTCTTCTAGCTTGTGGCTTGGGGCACCGAGTCGCCGTAGTGCGGCCCGGAGTTCCTCCCTCGCGGTGTCGTGCTGGCGGCAAGAGCACAGTAAGTGCTCGAGCGTTTCGGGCTCTGGGCAGTCTTCGCAGGTGGGGGACGCCCGGCGGCCCTGGTGGGGCAGGCGTGCTCCCACGTTGCAGCAATTAAGCCGCAGGCGAAGCAGGAGTGACCGGGCGTCTCTGCTGATACGTCCGGGCCGGACCCCGTGGGGCCTGACCACTGACCACTCAGGCATCTGGATACAGGGCCTCCCCCACTCGGGCCAGGATAGTGCTTGCAGCGTTGAATAACACTACATCTCGAGAGGCCTGGCAATCAGCACACCCCTGGCGATCAGCACACCCCTGCCTGGCGATCAGCACACTTGGCCAGGGCGTCGGCAACCTCGTTGCCCATGATGCCCACGTGCGATGGTAGCCAGTGAGATCGCAGTGGACACCCTGGGCCTCCACTGCATGAAGCTTGGCCGCCAGCGACCGCTGTAAGTACCCGCTGGAGCTGGCTGGCTGGTCGGCAGCTCTTAGACGGAGGAGGGCAGACCGGGAGTCAGTCAGGATGATGGACCCCCGGACCTGGGTCTCCTGCTCTAGAAGATCCCCGGCCAAGTGGAGTCCAGCCAGCTCTGCGTAGGTGGATGAGGCCGGGAAGGGGAGGCTGCACACCTGGCTGGTGCCGAGTTCCAGGGTCATCAGCTCCGGCTCTGCCCGTCGACTGTTGCACGAAGCCATCTGTGTACACCTGCAGAAGCCTGGCAGCATCGTCCTGCAGCAGGGCGGCCACCTATTGGTAGATGGCCTGAGGTGGAGTGGACCTCTTGCTGCGGACCCCCGCAATGTGGTGCCGATGCGCAGAGCCTGCCCCGTACCAGGTGGTGGTGGCTCAGGCGGGGCCAATGCGGCAGCGCGATATGGCTCTCGTAGGTACTGAGCAGCATGCCCATGCGATAGTTGGGCCGGCTACGGTATCGCTGGAGGAGTGCCGAGCCGTCCGGCGTGCCCTGCAGGCTGTGGATGTGGTGGAGCCCCACCTGCAGGGCCCGCAACTGGATAGGCCAGGAGCCTGCCTCCGTGTACGTCGCCACCACTGGGGATGTGCTCGGAAGGCCCAGGCAAAGGCGGATAGCCCGGCGCTGATCCACCTCCAGCTCCTCCCACCGGCGCGGGTTGAGTTGCAGCAGAGGCAGAGCATAGAGGACGGCGGAAGACGCGATCCCGTGGAACACCCGCAGGGCCACGGTGTGTGTGCAGCCCTGACCACGCGCCAACATCCTCCGCCCTCCCTGGTGGACCCTCGTTGTGTGTTGCCGGAGCGCCTTCACCGCAGGTAGCCAGGACAACTGGCAGTCGACCAGGAGCCCCAGATACTTGGCCCTGGTGCACCACGGAAGGGACTGGCCGTTCAAGGCTTGCGTGCTCTGCAGCCCCTCGGGTGGAAGACCAAGGCCTGCGTTTTCGACTCGGTCAGCTGCAGGCCACTACTTGTCAGGGAGGCGGCGACTGCCCACAGCACCCCCTGGAGGCACGCCTTCATTTTGGAGGGTAGTCTCGTTGGTCCGTGTGCCCAGATGGTGATGGCGTCGGCATAGACTGCCATCGCCACTGGAAGCGCAAGCCCAGCCGGGATGCAGTCGGGGAGCGTGTGAGTGGGAGGGCGGCACGCGCGGCTATGACGTCATCTCTCTCATTCCCCCCCCCCCCCCCCGCACTTTTCCCAGACGCTGCTCCGTTCGCCACTCATCCGAACCACGTGGCATTGCACCGGAGGTTCAATCATGATTTGCAACAACATGCTCGCCGGCGTCGGCGACGCGCTGCGAGATATCGAGTAGCATGCGCTCCGCCATGCGTTTGCCGATCACGCAGAGACGCACCAGATATGCGCCGTGACCGAGAAGGCTACAGTTCGCGCTGCCCACGAATTTCGCATTAGGGAGTATGGTAATCGTCAGTGCATTTTTTAACGTTGAGGTATATGTCGTAAAGGCTTTTATATTATGCGCAAATGAATTCTTGGTTTCCATCTATGGTTTTCCGGGAAGTTTTTACATTGCAACTCAAGGTATGCTTCTTGTCAAATTCGAAGAAAATGTCCCCAATTTGTTTTGTTTTTTGTTGTTGTTGTTGATGTTTAAGGTTTTGACTTGCCGAAGACATATACTGGATGATCTGTTTGTTTTAAAACGTTGTAATTTAAGCACCTGTCTGTTCTTCGTTCCGTATAATGTTAGTGTACTTCCCTGTCATTCGTTGTACAATAGGTGAGCCGTAAAAAGCGCAAGGGCTCATGGGTACGTCGTCTACTCCCGCCACTTCCGGTTCGAGATCACTCTTGCCCTCCCGTACGCCGGCGGCTTTCACGCGCGTGGTCAGGGATTTATACTCCCCCCCGCAACCGGAAGTGCTGATGTGGCGGGACTCCGCAAGAGCAGACAATGTACCCGTGAGCTTTCGCGCTTTCTACCGGTCACCCATTGTAGGCAAGCGTTGAGACATATGTACTCCTCTGTTTTTATGAATTCCGAAATAACAATGTATGTCTTGCAGGAATCTTTTTTTTTTTTTGCTGCGAAATTGGTCGACGTACACATTACACTGCAGAAAAAATATCTTGCAGTCCATCCTTTAAATTTCCTTCAAAGGTAAGCAAAATAGAAATGCGACGTTGTCAGCGCAACCCTTTAATAGCATGTGCCTTTTAAATGAGTCTTTCATATGAGGCAGATAATTATTTCAAGGCTCAGAAACAATTTATTAACTAGAATCAATCACGTTTGCATATTTCTTTCAAGTCTCAATGTTTCTGCAGTGCGTAAAATCCGGATGTCCCAAGTACGAACGCCTGCAGGAAGTAACAAACCAAAAAATACGCTGCGACAGATTGAACAGCTGTCGCCTTGCTGACGAAAGGACCAACATGTACTTTTCATCGCGGGAAATCGCCGGGCCACTCGGCCGGCTGAGCGGCGCGTAGCAGACGACACGTCTCTAGCAGACGACAAGACACGCACCGGCAAAAATGAACTTCGTGTTTCATCCGAACTTGCTGGGCACCCACCTACTAACGCGTGCGGTTACATAAGTGCGGCGAAATTTTCGCTCGGACATAAACGGAGCACGCGCTGTGGAAAATGCCAGCACTAAGCCGCTGAGTGGAACGGTGGCGCCATCATGTAGCGGCGCCGGTGATCAATCGCAAACACGACAAGAATGCGCCGTGGAATGCTGCTCTATGAAATAAAAGGGCACGAACATGCATTTAGATTGCAACGCAGTGAAAGACATTTTCGCACCGTGGTGGCATTTCGCTCATGCCAGCGAACGTCGCAGAGTGAAAAATACAGCCAGCTTCAGAGTTCCGCTTCAATGAATGCCCTGACGTGAGAGAGACATCAAAAAAGATCCGTAAGGAATATGGGTCATGCAGCATGTGTTATATAAAGTGTTAGCTTCGAATATTTCGTAGTATAATCAGTGAACTAACGTAACAGTAAATATTCGGTCCTCATAATCGCTAAAAAGTCCTGAATTTTTGAATGGTTGGAGTGCACCGACGTGAGCTCTCTCTGGTAAACGATCGACGCTAGTGTCCATCAGGCATAAGTTTCCGCACCGTGTCACTGCGGAAAATAAACGTTTCAGCTGGACGGCCCACTCATCAAGGATGAGCAGCGACGTGTTTTGCTCCATATTTCACGTAACGGACGGCGCGCCGAGGCGCTTCCCAGGTGGTCAAACAGGCTCGCAAGAACGCGGCGGCGGCGTCAGCGGAATGCGCATTCCTGCGTCTGCGTCCCCCAATGGGCGTCCGCCTCGTCGGTCACGTGGTGCGTGGCATACCATGCGTGCTTCTGCAGTCGGTATGCGCGCTGCTGTTTTTGTCTGAGCAGTGGCGCGTGTTGGTCGCTGATCGCCGGTGCGGAGTTTCGATGTTGGGAAGCCTCAGCGAGCCGTGAGTTCACGCTGTCCCTTGTTGCCGGTGCATGCTTTAGCGTGGCATGCTGACTGACTGCGTCGCTCCGTTGTCGCATTCGCGCATTATCCCGCCCGCATTCCTACAGCACCAAAGCTCTACGCGTATTCTGTGTCGATCAGCTGTGCTCACAGGGTGATTGCAGCTCACTCCGTTTTTATCTACCCTGCCTCTTTCGCCAATATTTTTCAGTGGAAAACACGGCCAATTGAGGAACAGGAGGTTGTAGTACCGGATCGCTGCAAATGAATTTTAGTTTTGTGAGCGTTGCACTGCAACTGCATGTTGTGCACATGCTACACTGCTCCGTTCATTCGTACGAGTGCACTGCTGCTCATCAACTTGATCGGCGGGCAGTGTTAGCGAAAAACTTTTTTGTATTAGCGTACATTCATTTGCCCGCAGCATTTCTGGTATTTATTCAGTGAATAAAAATAAAAAAAGGAAATCAAATTTATTGAGAGATTTATGCACCCAGTACGGGACGGGAAAACACCGGAGAATAATTGCCACGTGATATGACCACAAATACAAGTGGCACGGCCGATCACTTGACGGTTTACCACTAAATAGAATTAATGTTTTACTATTGACAGCCTCGGTAGCCAGTTCCCGTTTCTGGCTTCTGCAAGTAAGCGGCGAGTGCGCGGTACAGGATGTTGCAACGATAAATGAGACCGTTAAAAACTGTTTTTAAAGCAACCCATTCGTTCATTTCTGCTCAGACTTTGCTCGGAGGTCGTATTGTGTGGTCCGTTTGGTTCGAGCACAATGTCGGTGACGGCACTTACCAGGTTATTTAGAGACTGAATAAAAACTATTTTTGCCACTAGAAACCACGGCCGCCACGACAAGAAAATCAACTCCGTGGAATGGTGGCGCCATCTCTCTTCCCCAGAACGACGAAATGCTTTGCGGAAGTGAACGCGCTGGGTTTCAGATTCAAAGACAGGTGGCGCCACCGTTCCATGGCGCCAATTTGCCCGCCGTAACGGCCGCGTTTCCAAACTTATCACACTATCAAAAATCTTTTTATTCAATTTCTGAAGTAAAGCTTTGTCAAGGATATTTGCTTGGAACCAGATTAGTATGCTGGTGCTTCTTGAACAAACCACTGAAATAAAGACGTGAAGACGTTATTATAAAAACGTCCAAAATAAAAGAGAACACAGGAGCAAAGCATCGGGCCATGTACACTGCCGTATACGAGAAAGTAACTGCAGCCTGACGTGTATAGAGTGTTGTCATTAGATAATTAAGAGAGAATATTCATGAAGTAATTATAGTTTGGGATCGCAGACACATGCGAAGTTTTATAGGTGTAGCATACATACACTTGACAAAAAGTGTGTATTCGATGCCATCATTGGAATGATACATGGCATGGCACGCTAAAGCATCAGTACTGTACACTCCTATTGCAGTTGCATGTCGTAAAACTGTGCATTTCATGAGATAACTGTTCAAGGTTGTCTTGGCTTTGCGTCATACCAAGCACTCAAAAGTTATTTGAAAATTATAAGCCAAATATATGCGAAATTGCTTGAGTGCGCTCTAGTTGACTCAATCACAGCATCGAATAACCAGCTCAACTTTTATTTGCACACTCCTTCTTATGTCTTGAACTTCTCACGATATTCAATGGATTTGTGTCAGAAATTGTAAGCCACTTTCACAGTGCGAAGCACTACAATCGCTGGTAGAAATTGTATGCACTTAGCTCAGTTTCAGTGCACACACTGTTTAGTATATAGAAAAATGAAGTAAACAGTTAACAGTACAGTCTGACAGAGGTGTCCGTCCTCTCTATGACCTGAAATAATAATAATAATAATAATAATATTTATTAGACACCTGTCTAATAACCTGTTTTATTAGAAACCTGTCTAATAAGCGGAATAGACACCTGTCGGAAGTCGTTTCAGTGTCCTTGGCTGCGTTGTGTTCAGCTCTGATTGCCAGGGGAATATTGCAGTACGTTATCCATATATATATATGTTAGGGAAGAGGCACTATTGTTACGTATGCACCCCCTCCAACATAGATATCTGGCTACGCCACTGGAAGAAGCGTTAGAAGAACAATTTTAGCATTGTATCTAGTTTGCCCAAAGTGCAACTGTGGGATCTATGCAGCTAGAAGCTTTTTCTGTTTTTTTGTTTCGTCAACCATAGCAGTACAACAAGCAAGAAGATGAAGAAGCAGTTTCAATGTAGGAGCCATGCACCAGGTCCATGTTAGCCATTATATTTGTGTGATATCTGCTAGTGCTTATAGCTCAAATGGCACCTATAGAGTGAGCATGCAATTAATCATCTGTAAAACAGCTCTGTTGGCTTGCACTTTTACTGTCTGCTCACAGTTCTCTATCCTACTTGTGGGATGGGAATGCTGCAGGGATGCACATGGTCCCTGCACTTTTCTTTGGTCCCATGACGCACAAACACAGTCAGTACATCCCTGTCATGGAATTAAGATTTTCATTGACATCCACTGCAAAGGTGTCTCGTGTACAGTTGTCAAAAGTGTTAACTACAACAAAGAAGCAGGTGACAGCCTGTGTAGAGGGCAGTAGCTTACAATAGTGCCCGGGCTAATTCAGCGAGGTTACCCGCATGCTCTGGAGCAGCCAAGTGCAGAAGGTGAGCCTCGTTATAGCCCATTAGCAGCAGCCGAATACATGCCGGTGTCTTTCATAAGCTGCCGCTCGATCTGTGCATTGGTTGGCACCCACTTCTTAGTTGTTAAACGGGCCAGCCAAGAACAGCAGTGTGTTGAAGTGCCGACAAAAAATGAAGATGCATATGTGTACGCCAAGACCATATTGCGGGAATAACCTCCTGCACAACCCCGCTCCACAGCAGGGTTCCTCCGGTGGCGGCCGAGAAGCGTAAACTGGCCGCGTCAGCAGCACCGCCCGAGAAGCAGGCCCGGAGGTGCGGGGTCGAGGAGCCGCTAGATATGCGGCGGACGCGGCCGACCGTCATCCGTCGGGGAGCCAGTGCGCAGCCGACGGAAGCCCGGCTGCGGCCCCCCGTCGTGGAACCGCCAACAGACCCCATTGTGGAAGCGCACTTCCGACGCTCCCTGGGATCGCAGTATGCGGTGCTCTTCTCGGGCACTGCTGAGGCAGAGCCGCTGACCGTCGACGACCATTTCGCCCGGGCACTCGGGGAAACCTGGCTCCGCTTGCAACACTCCTGACAGCCTGTGCAAAGCGACACCAGGTAGCAATATCCACTGGGAAGCTTTTGACAGCGTTAGCTGTTAGTGGCACAGTGGCTTTAGCGGTGTTGGATGCTACACCAACTTCCCAGCGGAACACCCGCATCGTGTGTACACTTGTGGAGATTCGCTAAGAATAAACTGGAAGCTGCATGCCATATACCAGGAATGCCAGCTTGTTTGCTTCCTACTAGTTTGCTTATTTAGAATTGCAAATACTACACTGCAAAAAACAGTTAGCAAACCAGGTTCTTGCGAAATATTTTTTTACGCCGTGTTGTATACTGGACCTGTAGTTTTGCATCTTTGACACTCATCAATGCCTATTTGAACGTATTGAACGAACAGAAGTAATCAATAAGGAATTTCTTGGGAGTTTTTATAAAAACCATTGGAGGACAAGTGCAAACAGATAAAATGGCAGGCTAGCCATCTCTACGGTTGTACCAGAAGGAGTTAACGATTGTCCAAAAAAGCTTGGTAATGATGAGGTACATGTGCTGCAGAAGGTACAGATGAATTGAACACTAGTGAACTGGAGTTGGTCATGAATGCAGTAGTTTGGTCACTTTAAAGGAGCCATGAAGAGAAAATACAACTTCGTTTAATTTGAAAGAACTAGGATTCAGTATCTCACTCAGCTCCATTACAGCCCCAAAAGATGTTTTTTAACAAAAAAAAAGCAAGAAGTATTTAAAAACTTTCAAATTTTGCGCCACAGTGACGTGTTATGAGCAAGCATGACGTCATACGGGCCAACAATAAAACATAATTTTCAGTGCGTTCACTGCACGTTAGCATTCAAGTGATGCGGTCAAATGAAACTAGAGGCCCCATTACAGACGTCGAGTCATGTGTCATCGCGACAGGTCACTTAGCGGCCTCCAATTGAGCAAACAAGGTTCCGTGACGTCATAGAAAAGTTGCGGGAAATTGGCTAGGGGGTCGCGACTGCTTCACACGTTTTCTTTAATATATCCGTTATTTGTTCGAAGATTGCGATGATATTTGTATCATTGTTATCGGGACTAAGCAGTCTTTCTAATAAGCCCAACTTGTATTTTGTCTTCATGGCTCCTTTAAACATACGACTTTTACGGACTATTTTAAAATTTTGTTTTTAAAATACGAAGAGTGTACTGATTAAAAAGTTGACATGTGTGATTTCACGAAAAGTTATACATAGTTCTAGTATAACGGCCAGGGCTTGTTTGGCCAATTTTTTGAGGAATAATGCTTACTCAATTCATTTGCTGACGAAAAGGAAGGAAGAATGTGGGTGCTGTTTTATTTTTCTTTTCTATTTCTCACTTTTGTATTTCTCATTTTTATGCTTTCTACACAAAGTATTTATTTTTTATGACCCTATGAACTTCTTTGTCAGCACTTTTACTGCACTTCAACAATTTTCACAGACACCTAAATGTTCTAAGTCGAGCCAATCACAAAGTTTATGATGGATTAATTGGTTGCTTATTTATTTTTGCAAACAGAAGATGAAGCAAATGTAAAAGGCACAGATGCGACAGGGAGCCATGAATTTCCTCCATAGGTGCAGCTAGCATGCAGGCCAAAGTTTTAACAGATTGGCTATTTGGCACCAAACGATTGCAACTCGTTACAGTTCTCCTGATTTCCATACTGGCTGAGATTGTCGCAAAGTGACTTATACCCCTGCTACACTAGCGTCCGAATGTTATTTGAACCAAATGTCATTTGACTGAAATGCGAAGTTGTGCTGGTCCGCTCGGTTTTAAAATTTTATTCGGCTCAAATGACATTCGAGCCAAATGCCAAATGAGCACTGAGAGCGACATTTGGGGCTCTCGAATTCCATTCTAGCACTCTTGCGCACAGCGTTCCAACTCAGCATAAACAAACACAGTAATGGCGTACTTAAAACCAACGAAATATGAAAAATTGTGGGGCTTTGTTTACTTCTCGTTCACTTAAATCATAATATCAAGATGTAATGATTTCATACTCTCAGCACCAGTGCGAGCAAGCGACAAACCATTGTGGCCAGACAACACAAAACAGTCCAAAAAACCGTGATTGCGATTCGGAATTAAGCAAGAACATGTGTCAATGCTTATGTTATTTATAATTTGATATCATTTTAATGCCACAGACTGCTTTTAAATTTGATTGTTGCATTATTTTGTAAAAACAGAACTCGACAGCAGCAGCACCATGCAGCATGGCAAGTGATTGTTAAAGCTTTCAAATGCCATCGAAATTGTAGTGGAGCAAGGCGGATTCTGAATGGCATTTGAAGCCCCTCATTTGAGTCAAATGACATTCGTTTCGAATGACATTTGGACTTAAGTGTAACAGGGGTATTAGCTGTCAGTGTGCGGGTCCTCTGTGAGATATCTCGTAAGAAGCTCTGTAATGCATGCTAGGGAGTCTTGAGTGTGGCAAAGGTGGTCTCTGGAATGCAGTACTTTTGCAGCCATATTCCAATAACGGCAGACTTTTTTTATGGGAGATATGAAGTGGTACTAATATGTCTTTGCATCCCGTTTCTGCAAAGCACTTGTTTGTGTACAATGGTGAGAATATCTAGAAGTGCTCTTTCATTTTTTATCCAGCTATGCTTTTATGCGGCAGGCGAAATGGAGGTTTATAGATACAGTGCTTTTCTATACAAGCTGCGAGTAAAGGCAGCGCACCAATAATTGCCCCGGTTGTCTGCGCAGGTATTTAGACGATCATCTCGCTGGGAGGCCTCCTATTCTGGGCCAACGGCATCGCCGTGATGGCTTGGCATGGCTTGGCCATTTCGGTGGGACCAGCAGCCAGCATCGCTGCGCAGCGTGAAGCCTACTGGAAGCACGGACTTCTCTTGGAAGAAGACAGTGTGCAGAGACTCTGCTACAGAATGCAGCTCAGTAAACATCGTGACGAACGAGGCCCTGATATTCTGTTCTGCGGGTGATACGCAGGACGTTGGACCGGTGGTGGCAGTCAGTTGCAAGGGCGAGCTGCGAAGGAAGTGCCTATTGAAGTAGGCAGTTGCTTTTTTTACTGCTAATTAAAGATCAACCTGTCCCGAAGCTGTCTTCTGACCGGCTATTACTGTCACCGTGTAAGGAGACGGGAGGTTGTAGAAAAAAAATGACGAGTTTCTTTCTTTCTCGCAATGACGGAGGCAATGGGGCCACAGAATGGGATGCATGTTGCCTCGCATTTACGGTGCAGGCAGACACTCAAAACACGTTCTGCCGCAAATGTGTGAACATCGGCAGGAGTGACAGAATGTCGATGTAAGCACTCGAGTTTCAACACCTACTTGGTCAATGGAAAGCTAGGACACAAAACGGCTACTTTCCCCTGGCTAAAAATAGCGTATGTTTGCAATGAAGCATGGATGTATGGTTTCCCTCTGGCGGTGGTGGTAACGAAACTGATGGCCTTGCTGACAAGTTCTTGGGGATGCATCACACATCCAGTGAGTCTCATGTGGCTTTAGGTGAGAGGGATGATTCATGGTGAAAGGCAGGTGTCTGCTCTCATCATAACCCATTTGACAGAATTCACTCCCTTCCCCCTTTATTTTTGAAGGGGCCATGGGGACAAAAAATTTGTTTTATTCGAAAGATTTCGTGTCACTCTGTACCCTAATTATGCTCAATCTAAACCCGAGGGCTGCCCGCATGCAGCGATTGTAGGCTGAACAGGGTAGCACCGTCAGCTTCAGCGTGGGCCCAGTGGTTTACCTGCTGGCTGTTTGGTACCTGGCCGCAGTTTATTAGAGTGAAAGCCTTGTATTTACTCCCACAAGAAAAGGCAGTGTTGTTCCTCGACTAAAAGGTAGTCATGAAAAAACTAAATTAGTGAGGATGCTCTGCTCCTCACAAATAAAACGCAAAGGAAAAGAGTGCACACCCCCTTTGCTACGCGACTCCTAGGCATGCATGAGCACAGCCACATGCCTGTTGGCTGCAGCTTGCTTCGATAGCACATGGGTGAACCGGTTTGATCCGGTTAGATTGGCTTTGCAGATGGAATGGCCACAGTGGTGTAAAGGGCTTTCGCTAAAAGATAGATGCTATCTGTAACACCGCTTTTGCATTTTTGAATTTTTAGTAGTACACCTGGTATGCAGATATTTCCAGTAGAGGGGTTACAATCTACCTACGGACATCTTTCGTTTTAGAAGGTGTGGAGGATGGTTATTCTTGATATTGTTTCACATGTTATTTGTCTCCTTGCTTTTCTTCGCTAGCAATTCTTTCCTTTGAATTGGGCAGGAGTCTTTAAAAGCGCAAATGTGTAAAATGTCACAATGAATTTTGGTTCTTCTGAAACAATGTAATTTACCATGTACCAAAGTTATATACACATTAAACTGAATTGGGCATTCACATTCAGGAATATGTGATTTATTTTTCTATCAATATTATCATTATTTGAAAATATTTGTTTAGATTCATGACTGAATTTCATGATTTGCATTTGGTTAGCGGCTAAAAAATCAAGTAATCTTTCAATTCTTATTTCCTTACTCTCAGGAAAAGAAAACACACAAACATGGTCATGCAAACACAGCAAATGTGGTGTCACCATTTGCTTCCAAGAACTTTGTATGGTGAAACAAGTGGCATCAGGATTTCAGTTTTTATGGACACCTTGCATTGCAGAATTTACGAACTGAGGTGCATGGAGCCAAGATGTCACTTTGTGCCCTAATGATGATGATTACAACTACATAACAGGAACGTGTTTGTTTCAGCTGTCAATTAATATCGATTGATTGTAGGGTTTAACACGCCGACGCAGCGCAGGCGATGAGGCGTGCCGTAGCGGAGGGCTCCGGATTAATTTTGACCACCTGGGGATCTTTAACGTGCGCCGAAATCTCGCACACTCGGGCGTTTTTGCTTTTCGCCTCCATCAGAAAAGCGGCCGCGGCGGCCGGGAATCGAACCCGCGACCTCGTGCTCAGCAGCGCAACGCCTTAGCCACTGAGCTGCTGCAGCGGGTTTTCAGTTAATATCACAGATTATTTAGATCCAATGTCGTCAAAGAGCGGTGAACGTGAGAACACTTTCTCCAAAACAAGATGTATATTTCAGTCACACGGTGACACTTTCAAGTACTCAGTGGCATGTCAAAGTGTGAGGAAGCTAGAAATGTTATATAAGGTTGCAATATACGAGTTTTTGGATTTGACTACGTGTAATATACAACATGTGTCCTCCTAAGAACCATTCTTTCGTTCCTGTGCAATAAAAAAGGTGCTGAGCAGAGACTGTTTCTAGGTCTTATTTCTCAAGGAGAGGAACAGCCGAGGTTGCTAATTGTTTTTTTAGAGTTTTTTGTTACCAAGGTTGCTAATCAAAACACAAAGGTGCTAACTACAGTGAAAATGTTTTTAAGAAATTAGAAGGGAAGCAGCTATTACTTTGTTATATATAACAAAGTAATGGTGCAACAAATCAGTGGTTATAACCACTGCTTCACTGTAGAGATTTTTTAACTGCAGTGCGAATAATAAAAGAGCAGACGATGATCACTTCATTTTAACCTGTTTCATTGTAACAAAGCTTTACTGTGTCAACTGGAACACATACGAACTGTCATGAGACCTAAAATTGTGCGTGCACTGAAGCCAGACGAGCCGACGATATCAGGGGGTCCTGGAATGAGGACTTTTCCCGAGGCCTGACTGCTCTATAGAGACGTTTGTTCCGCCTCCTCTCCCAAGCACAAGCCCACCTGCCTGACCTGCCATGAATACAGTGCGGAGACACGCCTCAAGTTGTGCCCAACTCCAACCCACACAGGACATTCCAGCAACAATACCGCAAACTGGATTACAGATTACAGAACAGAATCTCGGAAGATGTGCTTGCTGTAAAACAAATTTTGAGTGCTTAAAACAATGTAACGCAAACTTGGTGCGGTTAGCTAAATGTACTGAGGTGCAGTTCTGTCTGTTCTGAGAAGACAGAATGTTGCTGGTACTTGTACTAGCAAGAGTTGGACAGCCAAATTGTAGCCACAATCAGTAAAATACCGCATTTTTTTTTTTTTTTTTATAGAGAACCAAGTGTATACAGAGAATTCATTAAAACTGGCAAATTCTGCTTGCAGGTAGCAGGTCTTTTGTTTCGTGCACACGACAGTAGCATGTTTGCTGAGCACTTAATGAGTAATATCACAATGGCTTTTTGGTGGCTGTGAAAGTGAGAGTCTATGAGTGTGTAGGCAGCAGTGACCAGTATGAAACTCGATTGCAATAGCCTTATGCAGACGGCAGATTCCCATTGGATTGTACGGCAGCTGCAAAGACAGTGTGCAACCTTGTTTTATTCCAAAGATGTGGGGTACCTATTGTACCCTTAGCACTTGTCCAGCACCAAACGATGCTTTTTTTCATGGAGAAAGTCAACAATTAAAGCCAAATTTAAATTCTCCTGCTACATGACATGTTTTGGGACGTTGCCAATATGATGTCTTTTTTTATTAATGTACCAAAAGAATGTACTGAAAACAGATATGTAGTATCATGTTGACTTTACGTATAACATGCTGCAATTCAGCACACAAGCTGCTCCCATCCCCAAATCATTCGATCATTACTGTCAGCCTTTCTAGGCGGCACTATATGGTGCACAGCACAACGATCGGATGTGCTGTGCTTTGTTGTGGGTCATGCAAATCGTGCTGTGAAACATTAAGTATGACTCGACAAATATGGACACGTAAGCAGCAGCTTTGCTTATAGGCTAGTTGGCTAATGTCGTGTCAGAAAACCATCTGCATAAAGCAGATGATTTTGCAGCGTTGTGCGGTATAATTGTGCTTGTTCGATCCTAGCTTCCATATGCAGTGAAGCAGTGTACACGTTTGCGTGTTTTGTTCGGGATTTCTCTTGTTTACTCCGCCTTTAATCTTACGGATAAACAGAAAATGCAGTAAGTTTCAAGCAAAAGTGGTTCATTCTGCAAGCTGGCACCCTGCATGATTAATTTGCATTGGATTTTACCGGCCTCAGCCAATCACACAAGCCATCCATAATGCACGACCTTTAGTGCGAATAAGTGGTGAGCCACCTCTGTTTTCCTCATTATATTGCTTATTTGTAAATTCGATTTTTGTAATCCAGCAAAAACTTTTCAAAAGGGGGTACTATGTGTATTTCGTTTGCCGAAAAGTTTTTGCAGTTTTCACATTTCTTATACTTCTGCTTTTGTTGCACGTATGAGGTGAGTGAGGAAGCAAGCAAACAATCCGGTAATACTCCTAGCATGTGGTATGCAACGAGCGAAATGTAAGCAGTATGCGTGGGCCCCGGGAATAGTAGTTTCGTTTTTGGCGTTTCGCCAATTGCGAGAACTGCGCCGGCTGCTAGCTAACAGCTGATGCTGTAAACTTCAAGCCTGCCGACTGCAGAAAAACACACTTCAAAAACACGTCGCGATTTAGCGCACCTTTTGCTTGAAGAGATGCATTTAAGCGCGCACCGCCTGTTCTCTGCGAGCAGACGACACGCGGAGAACACGCACCGCGCTCGCCGATTCTCCACAGCGCTTCCGCGTTAAAAAAACAAAAACAAAAAACACAAAGGCATAGAAAATGCTACCAAACTAGACCAAACGAAATTGTATATACATAAAGTGTTGAACTGAATTTTTTTGTACTGGAGTTGGCGGACTAGATTTGCCCAAAAACGCTGGATTGGATTGCTACGGGAGACTTTTCGTATTTCTTTGTTAGTGCGGATGGCCGCTGCGTGGCGGGCTGGTGAGAACATGTGCGATGGTTTAGCTAGTCTGTAAATAAACGCCATGTTGTAGACGCGGATTTTGTAAATCTCGTGTGTTCTAAAAGCTGCCGAATGCAGCCGTAAAGGCATCGTAGCCCGCTAGTCCGAGATAAAACATGCTAAATACTCAGAACGTTTGTCGTCCAGTTTCGCCGCGTTAAGGTATGCCGTTCCGGTGGAATACCCTGCTGTTCTCTATCGACGTGGTTCGTGTGTGAGCCTGTTCCGTGCTGGCGCGCTAATGCATGCATTTTCGCGCTCCTAAATAACGAGGAGCTGAAGGAGCCGGCGGAGTTACAAAGGCGTCGTAAAGCAGAAGAGCGCTTGCTTTCGGCGTGTTGGCCGCTCGAACCGCAGGGCCGACATGTTCGTGCTGCGGTTGGTGACGCTGGACCACTACATGGTCGCCCCGTCGGCGCCCCTGGACCCGCTCGTGTCCAAACTGGGCGGCTGGGAAGTGTGGCAGGTGCCCGTGATCCGAATATTTGGCATCACCCCGGCAGGTGCGTGTTTCCTTTGTCTCCTGACACCCGCCAGTCAAGGCAGCGGCGCGCGCGCGCGCATACCGCCGAACGAACACAAGTTCGGACCGCGGTTTTTCCTCCAAGTCAAAAAAGAAAAGAAAGAAAGCTTATTCAAATAAAGCGTGGGCGACGTAGGCACAGCAGAAGAAATGGGTGGAGTGCAAGCTGTGCGGTGTCTGAAAGCCATTGAGTTAGCCGGCAAATTTGTCATTCATTGTTTGTGACCCCTTTTTCGCCAGTTGTCGCGGAAGGGTCCACGTGGAATCGCTAGTTCAGCCGCGTGTGCCTACTCTTGCGCGGGTTATTTGGTGGCCTGGTCTGTGAAGCTAGTTGGATGGTGCAAGCATAAATCAGACGCGGCGGCTGGTATTTAAACTAACCATGGTACCGTCAAGCGCCCATCGCCACTGCTGTTTTCGAGAGTTCGTGCGTGTTTGTATCAAAGTAGCTTGACTAGGTCGGAGTGGGGGTTGTTTGTTGTGTCACTGTTCTGCTGTCATTTGCAGCGGTGTACTGGTGACCTAAGGACAGGCAGCGGGGGACTCCGGTGCAAGTTAGGTGCCCCAAGAGAAAATGTAGCTGGTTCCAACTCGTGTATGGTTAAATTCCCAGCTGGTCTATCTGGGACCAGGTATTTCAAGTTAGGAATTTAACCACAAACCAGCTGGGTCCAGCTACATTTTCTCTTGGGGCGCATGTGTTTTGCTGGTTGTCAGGTGACACAGTCTCGTTGCTGTGTTAAGCAGCCAACAACGCCGGTTGTTGGCTGCTTAACACAGCAGTTGCCAGATACTTTGGTGTCATTGCAGCATAAAACGCAAGAACAAAAACCTTTCTGTTGGTTACTAGCTCATGAAGAGCAGGTAAAAACGTGCGAGTTGTGCGTAGATTTATTTTGCACATCAATCTTGCTGCCTATTGCTTCTGCGTCCCCGCTAGAAGTGGGGTAGAGAGTTCATTGCCTGTTTCTCGGAAGTCTGCCAAAGCTTTCCTCCGTTGTAGTCTTGAAAATCTACTCGTTAGGTCTTGTGTACCTGTGCCACACGTGCACGAAAAATGACATTAATTGCTTAAGGCCATGCAGACAAAATTCGAGTTTTGTTTTATTAGAAAGATTTCGTGTTTTATAGTGGCCCCAGCACTTGTCCCGAAGCAAACAATGCTTTATTCACTGTGAAATTAATCAATTTAAGTTGAAATTTTTATTCTCCCGCCAAATCGGGTGTTTTAACGTCTGCAATGGCATCATAAGAACAGATTTTCAAGCTAAAGTTGGTGGGAAGCAGAGACTTGTTTACTGTTAGTCAACCTAGATGGTGCCACCATAGCGCAGTGGGGTGTTTTTTGCATTCGCTTTGTTTTTGACTGTGTTTGTACCTCGCTTGTTTTTGTTCAGGGAGAAAATAATCGTTTCGTGAAACATGGTGCTCGCTCGACAAATATGGTCCCATAAGACGCCGTCGATTACGCCAATCTGCCAGTGTTGGTTGAGAGAACTCCAAAGTGTGTGGTGCTGTGCAGCTAAAGCAAGCATAGTGCGCGCAGTACAAACAGCAGTACGCATCGGTACTTCTATGTTTACGTGTATTTTTGTAGCTTTCATTGTTTAAACCACCATTCTCACTGCTGTAAAATGAATAGGCATTACATTTAAGCGCAAATAGTTTGTTCGGCAAGCTTATAAGCTCTGCCTAATTCGCTTTTGCCAGCCTCAGCCAATCGCAGAGCTTGCGCGTATGACATATAGGTTCTGTTGCGGGAAATGAGCGAGTGGGTCGCATGGCCATTTTACATTATGAATGGTATCAGTATGATTCTAACCAGGCAATCTTTCAAATGAACCAAACCTGTGTTTTGTCTGCATGGCCCCTTTAAGGCCTTAAAGGGGCCATGCAGACAAAATGTTTTTTTATCCAAAAGATTTCGTGTTTTATAGTGCCCTCAGGGCTTGTCCGGCAGCAAACAATGCCGTATTCACTGAGAAATTAATCAATTTAGGTTAAACCAGTGGCAAGGAACCAGTTTGAATGCCCATGTCAAACACCAAGGTGTAATGACCTGTAAAATTAGTTCCAAGCGGTGCATCAAAAAACTGGTTCTCTTATTGTGCTCACCAGGGTTCATAGTATTGGAAAATATAAAGATTACAGTTTTATGACTAACACTGTTTTGTCTATTGTTCCTCCAAAAATGACTAATTATCTCTAATTATCTTGGCAATTAATTGACTTACTCAAAAAATAATGTCATACTTGAAATCAGTGGGAAAAAAGCAGCAAGGCTGACATGTTTTACAGAGTTTACTTTAAAATTTAAATTTGTTTTAAGAGCCATGTCCTTCCTTAAAAGTGGCTCCAAGCAATGTTTGATTCCTGTAAGTCATTTAGACATCATAAAGCAAACTGTGTCAACTTTTAGAAATAAAGCTTTCATGTCATGAAAATGTAAATCTCTGTTGCAGCTAGGGAAGTTTGGGTAGATTTTGTTTTATTTGGGGCTTGTTGATTCCTTTTAGGGAAAAAGTTCGGGCGCGTCAGTTTATCGTTGCACAGTAAACATAGCACAGTGATGACAGCGGCGAAGCAGAGACAGGACGGGCGATCTTTCAACAACGTGGTTTATTGCCGAAACCCGTGCTGCCCTCTGTTCGACCAGTTGATAGCTCTGTATCACCACCGCTCCAGCCCAACCAGGGAAATTCTGAAAGCAGCAGAGATTGCATGCGGAAAATAAAATTGCATCAGCAGGCTGTCCTTTGCTTTATCACAGCGAGAGCTAGGTTTCTTGGCATAGGTAGCATTGCACAACTTTAGCTTTGTTGTTTTGCATGAGGTCGCGGGTTCGATTTCAGGCCGCAGTGGCTGCTGTTCTAATGGAGGCAGAAAGCCAAAACTCCTGTGTGTATGAGATTTCGGCGCACGGTAAAGATCCCCAGGTGGCCAAATTAATCCGGAGCCCTCCACTGCAGCGCGCCTTATCGCCTGTGTTGCGTCAGCGGGTTAAACCCTTCAATCAATCAAGTTTTGTCATTTTCTTTTCCTTCTCTACTTTAGCGAGTCAGATGTGTGTATATATGTGCCGGAATCGCAATAAAACAATTTGTTGAAAGTTAGCGCCTGTCCCGTCTTAACCCCATCATCCTTTGTTGTTACTGTGGTATGCTTATTGTGTGTTGATATCGGGGCTGCTCAGAGCAGATGCTTGGGTACATTTTAAAAGAAAAAGCTGTACATAAGCATGTTGATGTGGCACCGTCCAAAGCGGTAGTGTTGAGGAACGGGGACAGCAGTCAGGCGTGGAGCATTCCACAGCTGGCCTAGTTGTGGGGCATAAGGCCCAGAGAGGGAGCGATAATGTTGTGAGCACCCGCCGCAGTGGCTAAGTCCTTCTTCTGAGCCCAATGTTTGATCTCGGCTGTAGTGGCTGCTTTTCATATGGCGGCAAAAAAGTGAAAATACCCGTGCGTCGAAATTTCGGCGCACGTTACAGATCCGGAGGTTGAGTATTTGGGAGCCCTCCATAACGATGTGCCTTGTAGCTAACCCAGATGTATCTGGTGCGTTAAACCCCGTAAACTCGTGTGTTTTGTGGCGTCTTGGTGTTGATAGGCCGTGCACCCCCCTCAAACCTTCTTGTTCCCGTTGTCCCTCTGGTGGCAGGCCAGAAGGCGTGCTTGCACGTGCACGGGGCCATGCCGTACCTGACGGTGCCCTGCACGGAGCCTCGCCCCGAACGCTTTGCTGTGGTGCTTGCCTCCGAGATCGATCTGCTGCTCAACACCGCGGCGGGCAGGGCCACCAGCATGCACCGGCATGTGCACCACGTGAGCGTCATCCGGGCCACGTGAGTATCGTGGGCGTCCTCCAGGGAGGGCATCTGGGACCCGTGCCCTATGGGATGTGCAAGTTGACAAATTTGCTGAGCATCAGACATGTAATTGCTGAGAACTGGGAGCAGGTGGAGCATCAGGATAACAAAATGAATACCAAGAGATGGGACTATAAGTGGAGGCACGCCATTAACTCAGTGGAGGGATTGAATCGTAAAATGAAGAGGCAAAGAGTGGTCTAGGTCATCCCAAAACAGGAATGGCTGGAGTAAGGTGGGAGAGGCCTTCCTTCCTGAAGTGGGAACCAATGGGCTGCTGCTACTGATGAGGATGGGTCGTACAAACTTGCACCAAGGGAAGGCCAAATGACAGCACCCACTGGCCTGCCGATCTTTTCTCTTGGCTGATATTTAACCGGGGGCGAGCTGCCTTGTTTAGCATCGTTTCTTGTGGTAGTTCGCATGTTCACCGGGCACCTGTATTTGGGCGGGCTAGGGGAACTTTGCCAGAGCACAAATAACTGATGTGGCTGTTCGCATAAATGCACAGAAAACAACACTGTTCTACACCGCGAATGTTTTTTGGAATTGTTAAAATTCACAGGTATTTTATTATTGAGTTTTACCAACCATGACAATACGTAAAATGTATGTAATTTCACTAACTTGCCTGCCACTGTGGCTAAGGCACGAGGATGCAGGTTCAATACTGTACTGGCTACGACGGCCGTTTTCTTGATGGAGGCGGAAAACAAAAACGTGGCGCAAACTAGATGTAGACGAAAGAAACGAGGTAAGACATATACAGGCACAAATGTGGCGCCTGTATATGTCTTACCTCGTTTCTTTCGTCTACGTCTAGTTTGCGCCACGTTTTCTTCTTCCTTAAAATATGTACCAACTAGCTCAGCAACAAGTTTTGTTAAAACAAAAACACCCTTGTGTCGAGATTATGGCGCAGAATAAACATACTCGGGTTAGTCTGAATTTGTAGCCCCCCTTCCACTGTGCAGCACCTTGTAGTCCTGGTGTAGCTTTGGTGCATCAACACCCCAGACTTTTGGAACGGGTGCAGTTTTACATCATCAGTGTGCACTGCACGGGAGTAACAAGCATGTTGCAAATCACTGCTCAGTTAGGTAGTGTACATGTTTTTTGCTTTGTCTGTTCTTTGGAATGCAAGGAGACATTTGGGCGGGGGCTTTTTTTCCCCTCAAAGTCCATTGCCTGATCATGCTTGCTTTGGCACAAATTATGCTCTAAGCGCGCTCACTTTTCAGCCACGACATGTGTTAGTGATTTGCTGGATGGTGAAAACATCACGAAAGAAGTGTCTTTTCAGTGAAGAACCTGGGTAGAGGAAGCGGTTTGGTGGGAAGTGTGTTTATCTGTTTGTGAGGTTATGGCCCTCTCTTTTTGTGTAAGGTGAGGGAAATAACTTGGAAAGAGAAGCCTTTCTCACAAAAGCTGCTGCACAAAATTTTTAGGATTTCCGCCGTCACCTTCTCCCCTTTGTTTACAAGAAACCAAGCAGTCCTGCCGGCCATCGTGCTATCGTAGGAATCCAAAAGCTGTGATGCTACCACAGGCATCATCCGATTGCCTTCGAAATTTCGAGGAGGAAAGCCAGGCTTCTATAGTAGCGTGACAACACTAGCAGTGGGTAGCAGTTGCCAGTTTTTTCATACTTTGTGAGCTACTCTGCTGCCCAAATAATAGTAGTATTGTTTTGACGTACTGTGTATGGTGACACGAAAATGATGGAGTGCAAAGCCACTGATCTTGAAGGCCCCTCCACATGGTGTTGCACCTGCTAGAGGGGTGAAATGAGTCTTCAATAGACGGGGGCTTCTGTTTGTTGTCACGCTATCTCTCCAGGCGCTCAGTGTCTGCTGGGATTTTTTTTTATGGTCTCGCCGCATGTCTTGCACTGGTTCTTGAGTAGTGCAGCACTCACAAGGGACGTCTATAATGAATGGCGTTCTATTTTCTGCCTTCGTGAGGTCAGTTCGAGCTCAGTCTATGCTGCTACCAGTCCATGTTGCTACCTCGGTGCTGCGTGCTATATCCGAAAGGCTAGAAAATATTTTTTACAAATGGATCACCTCATTTTGTGAAGAGCATTGTATTATATCAGCACAACAATTTGGATTCCGACAAGGAATTTCAACAGAGTTAGCTTTGTTAGCGCAAAAGGAGTTTGTTTTAAACAGCTTTGAGGATAAAAAACGAACATCAGGCATATTTGTCGATTTTTCTGAAGCATTTGATAGGAATAACCATTTAACTCTTTGCTAGGCTGGAACATTACCGATTTCGCGGCGTTTCACTCGAACCTTTGCGGTCGTATCTAATGCATAGAAAGCAATGCATCTCCATCAAATCTGAACAATTGACAATGCAAAAACAATAGCGCAAGGTGTCCAGCAGGGAAGCATTCTTGGTCCCATTTTTTTTAATGTTTATATAAATGATATCGTCAATATTACTAAGCATGTGCATTTCATAGTTTATGCAGATGATGCGGGTACGCTTTTCCAGTCGAGTGATGTTATTGTCTAGAAAATTTAGCTGGTGATGCCTTGAGTCAGTTATTGAAATGGAGTACAATCAATTCTTTGGAAGCAAATGGGGTGAAAGCAAAAGCGGTTATATTTGTGCCATCACAAAATGTAATAACCAAAATATTAGATTATATCTTGGATTCGAGGACATACAGTTGTTGAAAGAGGATAAAGTGTTAGGGTAATCTTTGATAAGCATTTAACCTGGGGTGACCATATTGAGTGCACTGCTGGTTCTGTGGCGAGGACTTGTGGTATACTGGGCGAATTTCGACAGGTGTTACCCTCCAAGATTAAGCCTTTAATTTATCATGCATTATTTTCCTCTCGCTTGGGTTATTGCAATCTTGTACAGGGAACATCACAAACCAACATACAAGTATACTGCGGATAAGAGCCATCCAAAATGTTGCTAACGCACCATATGATGCGCATAATTACAAAATATTTTACAGCTTTATTGAAGTTCTGGTCCAGCACTTCTATGAAACTAACATTATCCTAAAATGCAAAAAATATTTTCAATACAACAATAATACTTTTATAAGTCTATGTAACCGAAAGAAACCGTTGTATAAATTCCTGGAGAGAAACATGTCATAACTTTTCCCGCGTCCAAACTACAGACTGCAGTTTCGTGTACTGTGTTTGTTGAATAAATTACACAACAATGGCATAGGCTTGAGTAATGTCTCCGGGAAACAATTGAAATCACGTCTGTGTAAGAATGGAGGCCTTGCCTCGAACTGGTTAAAAAAAATCTTTTTTCGTTTGTGTATTTATTATTGGGTTGTATTTCTGTGACCCAAATGTATATGCCTCTGACCCAGGCTGTGACTTTCGCGAATCCAGTTTTCTGTGGTTGATATTTTGAGAATTATCGCTGTATTATGTGGAACGTATGTGGAACGTATGTGGTTGTAACTCTAACTATGGTGTGCATAACATTGTATCGATGCAGCAATGTCGGCTGCATGTCTATTGATTGCACTACTATTGTGTTTCGTAATACCATTGTGTTTCATACCACTATTGTGTTAGCTGTGGAGTGGATAATAGTATCCATACAGCAGTCTCTCCTACATGTCTGTTGTAATACTACTGTGTTTCATGTACGCATAGTCGGAAAGCTGTATAGCATATGCATATACAGTAGAATCTCGATAAACAGAAATCGCTTAAACGGAATTGCCGCTTAAACGGAACAGTAGCCGGTAAGTTGGTTGGTTTTGTATTCAGATAACGTAAAAAAACTTCCGGTAATCGGAACTAAAATTTCTGCATCACCGTGTAAACGGAACTAGAATCGGAACTTCTTGTGTAACCCTCGGCATGAGAATCAGCTTTTTACGGTTCCGGCTGTTTCGTTTTTGTTTTTCTTCCTCCATGTTTTTTTTTAGCCTCGTTGGCCTCGTAAGCCTCTTCTCGTAAGTGGTTAGCCGTGTTAGCGCAACGAATGCAACATCGCAGTTCTTGTTCCAGTCGTTCAGTCTCGATTCAAGACGCCGAGGTTTACAGGGCTCAGTTCCTGCCGCCTCGTTCGCGCCATCGTGGTGCTATTCGTGCTTCATTACGACGTTGCCGTCTTCTAAATTCGGTGGATCGTAAGCACTCGCGAAGTTCCGGCCTCTAGCCTCCGTGAAAATGCAGTTGCAAGGACTCAAACAAAAATAATTGATGCATTTTGTAGTGCACAGCGACTCATTGTTGCCAAATCAACTTTGTGAATGCTCCGCCTAAGCATCTTGTAGTTTTCTTGCTTTCTGAAAAACTACCCGCTACATTCACCTTCTAGTGCTTAGAGTTCCATGAAATGCCCTTACGAGTGTGCACGCACATAAATTTGCACATTTGCACATCTATCTCGGTAAACGGAACTCGTGTTAAACGGAACTAATTTTTTCGGTCCCTTGAAGTTGCGTTTATCGAGAGTCTGCTGTAACATCAAACACTGTAACCATTGCCAAAACAAAGGGCAAGGACCTTGTCAAGCTTCTGTACGCAGCTTTTTGTTCTTGTTCCAGCACTGTTTTTGTGAAAAGAAGGCTAAATAGAAAGTTGATTGCTTACGTATAGGCCACACACATATAACACACTCCCACCTGCTCACTGGATCGCCAAGACCTCTGTTGTTTTTGGGTGACGACCCCGTGATTTCTATCGGGCTCATTTTTGAGTATTTATCAGAAGTCGAATTTTTGCACCTCATTTCTTGTCATACATAATCAAAAACTGGCCCTCTACACCAGCCATCAGCTTTTATTAGAGCCTGCTGTTTCATCTCTGGTTAATCACCTTTTCACAAGGATGGCTTGGTGGGCTAGTTGGTGTAGCATCACAAAGGGGTTAACAGTGCACAAAGACGACGACACACAAGGAAGAGAGGACGGGACAAGCACTTGGACATGACAGGACAGGATCAGCGCTTGTCCTGTCATCTCTTCCTTGTGTGTCGTCGTCTTTGTGCGCTATTAACCCCTTCATAATCACCTTTGTTTGGCGCTCTTTGCCCTAGCTGGCCTTGCGCCGGACAATTCCAAACATCATCACCATCAGAAAGTTTATTGATTGATTGATTGATTGCTACGTGCGTGCGTGTGCGTATGGACGTGCAGGCCGCTGTACGGATTCCACGACCGGGAGCAGACCTTCCTGCGCATCTTCCTCTACAACCCCCTGCACGTGGCCAAGTGAGTGCCCCCCGTTTTATTATGCATAGCCTCCTGCACTGTGTTCGCTGCCAGTTCCAGGGTTACACTGGGTTACACTTGACTTTTAACGGTTGTCGCAACGTATTTCTAGGTGAACAGGCTCTCATCATGGCACATGGGTGGGGGCCCAAATGAAGCGCAATGTGCGGCTGTTGGGACGAGTCACTGGGCAAGTGCGTGCTGTTCACAGGGGTGAGACAGCTGCGCATATTGCGCAGTTTTGATACAAATTTGTTTTCCTGCGCCGGGCTGCTCCAAAAGCTTGAAAATTGCAAAAATTGCGCCAGACTGCTCCAAAACAGTCTCAGTGCCAAGGATTTTAACGCTCCCGTCAGTTTCGGTGGGGGAAAATGCTTACAGATGGCCTAATTTTTCCGCAACCCAAGGTGATGCTGTTTGTAAAGGTTTAATTGATTGATCATCCAATAATAAAACCCACATAAAATTGTCCCCGTGGTATTTTTTTCGAAAGTCACAATGTCGGGTTGCACATGTTATATAATGTGTGTTTTTTCCCACCGAAAATCATTGCAAAGTCCTGTAGAAAAACACTTATGTGTGCTGAGGTGACAAACTATTTGGGCGAGCTGATGAAAAAAATGCCCCGTATCTCCAGAACTACATTATTGGGCGCCTCCATCTTGGTGTGCTGAAGATTGGAAAACATGGCTGCTGGGCGAAGCAGTTGCTCGTGGTTCAGGCAGAGGCACGTTGTTCACGCCCATTTCTACCATGGTTTTGGTTATGGGGGTGGCTGCGTTTACATTTAGTCATTTGATCTGTTGCGGGAAGTTGTTCGACTCGAAAGACGGGAATTCATGTCGGCCTTGAGTGTGAGGCGCGGTGCGTGCCTGAAGTGAAATTTTGGACTCATTGCGGTTTTTTAAAACGCTTAGTTACTGATACCTGTCACAGCGAGCTTGCGAACGGCGGGAATGGGGCGATCGACACTGCAGAAGTGGCGACGCAGGCACATCGCCGCAAAATGTTCAAGCAAGGTTCGCCGATAGCGGCACGGGCTATTATTGCATGCTAGTAATAATGGTTCATCTATCTGAAGTGAAATCTATTGCCAGAAGAGTGGTGGCGAAACATACCAACGTTACTAAAATTGCGATCGTAGTGAACGGGCACCTTGAGGATTGATATGAGAGGGCTGGTGGGGTGCGACGACTGTCACCTCGCTTTCCGCAACTTTTGTCGTGGCTCTTACACTTGCGCGCAAAGCCGAGTCTGCGGATTAAAAAAAATAATAATTTTGGCATTCACATGCTATTAAAAATTACTTGCGAGTGCTTAGTTTTTCAATTCAATATTTTCAACGGCACTCCACGCTATCTATGCACAGAGCCTAAGAATTTAAAAATGGCTAGTAAAAAGGTAGTGCAGTTCGTACCTTGTGATACTCTGGTAGAAAAAATTTTATTGAAAGGCTGTTTCAATGTTATGTACGTATAGAACCGATTAAAAAGTGCATTTTTGCCACCCGAGTTGCCAAAAATTCAATTTTTAGGCTCTTAAGGTGACATAATAAATGTCTTCTCCTGCTCCAAATCAAGGTTCTTCTGCTCCAAAATCAAGATTTCGCTGCTCCAAAAACTGCTCCCAAATCTCGTTAAGCTGTCTCACCCCTGTGTTCGAAAGCTGGTGGAAAGGTAGCTGACAGCAAGAAGAGTGCCCGCTTTGAATGCTTTGAGTGTTTGCATATAGGAATTTGCAAGCACTTGATAAGCTGGAATACGGGAAGAACAATAGAACGGAACTTGTAGTGGAGCCCAGCTGGCACTGTACGGACTACAGTCAAACCCGCTTATAACGAACAGCGTGATTCAAAGCGATTTTTTTGCTATATGAAGTGGTTCGATATAACCGAACCCACTTATAACAAGCTCCAGTATCAAGTTCGTTATACATGACGTGAAGAGTTGATTTAAAGCGCATTAAAGGAGTATTTCAAGTTTGTCAGAAGGCAGCAGGGCTTGCTGCTGCTTTGTAGTCATTTTGCTATGAAGCGCTGGGTTGCGAGGGCACGGAGAAATGGGGGATACATAGGAGCGGCCGGATTGTTGGAGTTGTGAGAGCAGCACAGCAGTTCTGGCCGTTTTTCTTTTTCTTTTTTTTTCTTTCCTCAAGCGCGATGTGTCCAGAGCTGCTCGCAACTACTTGATCACGTGGCAGGAAGCTGTCGAATAGGAGTGCTCCAATGCGAGGCAGGAAAAAGGCACGGATTGCTGCCGCTCGTGCGCATGACAGAAGCGTGGGCGGTCGGCACAGTGGCCCGGAGGCTTGGCGCAGCCGGTGTAAGAAGTGCGTTGGTGGGCTTTTGGCGAACAATTGCGCACGCTCAGAGTTCGATATATCCAGTGCTTTTTCCGTTATAGCAAATATATTTTACATGCGTAATGGTAAAAGAACTTTGAGTGTTTGCTATGAAGAATAATTCGTTCTATCCGAGTTCATTATATTCAGGTTTGACTGCAGTACCAAGGCAAAGCACGTGTACAGTCATGAACTGATGAAATGCGAACACTAAAGTATGCACCAGAGCACACAAATAGTGCAATTTCTTGCCGTGCAAGTCAGATTGTCCCGTGGCTTTATTAGAGCAACAAAGTTTGAAATTGTGTCTTTCGGAATATGTTACTAGCGGGCCTTTCTTTGATATCCGAAATCCATATTTGGTTTTATGGGTTCTGGTTCATATCTTCGTATTTGCGTTTCAGTTGTCCATGACTGTATTAGTGGTTGCCCATTGACCACCGCCCTCTAGTTAGTATGCAAAGTTACTGCAGCTGGGTAGCACTGCAGGTACTTTTTGATCATCCATCAAGTGTTTCTGCCTAGACTGTTTGAGACTGCAGAATGCTGGAAGGCATTTATCCTTTGGGAAGAGGTAGCTGCTGATGTGTGCTGTACTTGCTGTGTTTGCACGCAGGGTGTCTGAGCTGCTGCTGTCTGGGCTGGTGCTGAAGCGCGTGATGCAGCCCCACGAAGCACACGTCCCGTTCACCCTCCAGGTGCGTTCCCTTCCATGCCCACCCCAGTGTGAAGACGGATTAGTTTACAGTGTAGAAAGCATGTAATGGCAACATGAAGCTGGATGGAACACTGCAGCACTAGTGAAGTCGTTTCTCTGTTCTTGGCGAAGAGTGCCTGAACAGAACTCATTGTTGCTGCGTCACAAAGGCACCTCCTTGCTGGCCCCAACGTGATATATAGCATGAGGACGCAGGTTCGATTCCCAACCACGGTGGCCACTTTCCTGATGGAGGCGAAAAGCAAGAACGCCCATGAGTACGACATTTCGACGCACGTTATAAAGATCCATGGGTAGTGAGAATTAATTAGAGCCCTCCACTGTGGTGCGCCTCATCGCCTGCATTGTGGCAGCGCGTTCAAAAAAAAGGAACGTGACAGATGAAGGCACGGCTTTGGCATCTGCTCGGTGGGGCTAATGCGGGACAAAACATGACATAGCTTCATGCCCTAACCGAAAAATATTTCGCAAAAAACTTGAAACGGCGAACCTTTCAGCCTTCACGTGGTACCCCTGCCGAATCAATTGTGAAAATTTCGTTGTCGCGTTCTCTTCTTTTGTTTTTATTCTCTCTCTCTCTCTCCAGCAATTATGTTTACAATAGTTTCACTATTCCAAACTGATGTTGCTTTTTATTATAGTCTTGTTGTTGTTGTTTTCGCTGTATGTATTATACCTTGGCGCAAGCCCCCCCTTATGTAATGCCTTTGGGCCTTTAAGGAGCAAATAAATGAAATGAAATGAAAAATGGTGCAAAGTCTTAATACAAGAAAATCGTACAGCGTGCGCAAGGTTTGCGGTACAGTCCTCGTGATCCCTGCAGCAAGGAACGCTTGTTTCAGGACGCGGCAAAGTGTGGCCGTCAACGCCGCCTGTGTAACATTGCCTGATGCATCAGCTGCTTTCCAGTGGAAGCAGTAGGCACGCCTGAAGCATGTTCACTGGCGTGCGCTAGCATCACGGATCAGTCGAGAAACTGGGCCTCCTCTGGGCTTAAAGTGTGGAGATGCAGGGCTGCCACCTTGTGAAGGCTGGGCAAACCCTGTAAATCGTTTCGTATAGTTTTCGTGAGGTGGTGCTGTCAGGCAGACAGTCACCGAAGGCTAGCAAGCGGGGAAGGGCAGGGTAGAGCGACAGCAAAGTGGCTGTTTTGCTGTTCTGAGCTGACACGATGGGCAACGTTACACGTGCAAAGTTGGACTGATAAGCATGGCAGCATCTGTGTAGCATGCTGCCCTAGCGGTATGCTGTTTTTTTAAACAGGGGGGTGAGTGCAGTTTTGCACTGGTGAAAGCGCGTTTGCCAAGCAGTGCTATTGCGTGCAACTTCCACAATGGTTTAGACCCCTTAAGCAGAACTATTTATACTTTATGCTGTGAGAAAACGTTGCTGCATTATCTCCTGACCATGCAGTCGTGACTGCACTGCTGTGGCTGTCCACAAAGTGGCCAGCTTTGAGTGGGTGTTGTTGAGGCCCTCCCCTTCCCACCTGCCTCATCCCCTGCTGTTGCAGTTCATGGTGGACCACAACCTGCACGGCATGGGCCTGGTGCGGGTGGACCCCTTCAAGTTTCGGCGGCCCACCTGCTGGAAGCCCAGCGGCGGGGGCGAGGGGGGCGGGGCCCGACACAGCGGCACAGCGGGCCGCCTCTGGGACCTCCACAGCCTGCCCCCGTAAGAGGAATCCCCTGCAGTTCCCCTTTGCCCCCTAGGATTGCGAAGAATTCACCTATCCCCACTTCTGGAATGGCTGAGCAGCTACATTCTGTTCCTCTAAATGGTTCCGTTGAATTACCAGTGAATGCTACACAATGCAGATGTAACCAGGTGCAGTGAGAAATGCGCAAGCATACAAATTGCGTCACCCAATGTCAGGGATGGTTGGATGAAGCACTTGGTGACACATCTTGTGCTATGCATCTTGAACTGTAGCACAAGAGGCAACGACAGGAGGTAAAGAAGACGACCGGACTGCGCTGTATAGTGTTGTAATGTCATCTTCTTTCCTGTCGTATTCCTGTCATATTCCTGTCGTCTCCTGCCGCCTTGTCGTGTTTGTTTATCGCGCTGAATTTCAAGATGCATAACCAGTACCAACTTGCCCAATTTTCGATCCTTTTACATCTTGTGCTATCAAGCTTGAAAGGCTTACAGCAGATGGCAAAACACGACTGCCTTTTTGATTTGCAGGTAGGGTCTGTGTGTTGTTCTGGGGACTTTTTTACGGCGCTTGAGGAAGCTATGTTGATGTCTGCTTTGTGTACGTTTGCACCCGTGCCATTGTTGTGCTATGTGATAAACATGCATGTGATAACATGCGTGATAAACAAGCATGTGACAAACATGCTTTGTAAATGCTGATTTTTTTTCTTCTTTTATGCGAGAAACTAAAAAAGAAAAGGGGGGCAGGCCACTGTATCCTCTTGAACAGTATGGCTATGATGACGAAGAAGAAAGGGAAGTCGAAGAGGCATTGATGGATATGAGAGAGTGGCGGGACATCCTTTTCTTCACAAGATGATGCTCCTCATGTGGTTGAATGGAATCATGGGGTAACATTGCGCTACATTCGAGAACAAGGGAGGCCGTCTGTAAACCAGGCATTACATTCTATCAACTAAAATTAACCCACTAATTACCACAAGTGTCTTCTGAAAGCAGTGCTGGTCACACCCTTCAGCAAACAGGAAATTGGGCTGTCCGCTCCTTGGAGGCAGTGTGTATGTTGAAACTTTACTCTCGCAAAAACAAAGAGTAAAGTTTGTTTACTCTTTGTTAAAAACAGAGTAAACAAACTCTGTTTGCTCTTGGAGTAAATTTTTAGTTTACTCAGAGTAAACTCTGAGTTCACTCTTAAAGACAGGTGAAAGAGGAGAATAAGGTCAAATGATGACCAGTGGTCACGTTTTGTATAAAATACATTGTAAATATAGTTCTCGTTCTCTTCCTCTAACAAAAGTGTTGCAGCCATGTCAGTGTTTGCGTGTGCCTGCGTGCAGGGAGCTTTTTGGCGACCTGGAAAAGCAGGCAGTGTGTGAGTTGGAGCTGGACTGCTGTGCTCGGGACATCCTCAATGCCCAGGAGACAGGTGGGCCTCCCTTCTTGACTGCTTACTCTTCAGCGACAGCGAGTTTTTTTTACTAGGGCCGTGGCAGGCTGTCAGGTGTCGTGGCCGTTCAGCCGTTGCGTGTTGCCTGCCTCAACTCGTGCCTTGTTTGTTGCCTTTGGATGATGTGGTGCACACAGCTGTACTTGTGGCTTGCTTGCCCCGCTCCCTAGTTTCGACATGCACCTGGTGGTTCTAGGAGCCTTAATAGGGAATGGTGAGCTTTGCTTGCCCTCAAGTTGGGCTAGAGCGTTTTTGGGTCATTGCGGTAAACGTAAGACTCTGGAGCGGTAGCAGGCTTTATGGTGACACTCATTCACTTGTAAGAACGAGTTGGGTAGGGTGCCCTCAACCAGTTCTGTATTTGAAATATGAATTGCTCTTACAAGAAACATCAATTGTCATAAGTGTGCCCATACCCTGCTTGATCATTCTGGCATGCCCCTTGAATTGTAGTCTTGGTGTTCAGGAAAAGCTTGTTTTATTGTGTGGATATACAGTGGAACCCTGATAATAGGACTTTCAAGGGGCCGCGTGAAAGCGTCGTATAATTGGGGCACGGGTAAATGCTTGGCCTGGTAGACGGTCTCACGTGACAGTTGGGCTAAGAACTTGACTCGGAAAGAAAGAACTCAGGGGGAACACTGGTCTTGAACACCGAAAATTTTCCAAAAAGTCAATTTCCTGTATTAATTTTATTTGCAGTCTACAGGTCCCAAAGAATGTACCTGCAAAATATAATAGCTGTATCATAAGTATTCACAAAGCTGTTGCCTTTTGAAGTCAACTAAATGACCAATTTTACCTACGTTTCCAAACTTTGTGCCCTGTTTTCTCAGAACCAATTTTTTTTTCTCACACAATCAGCTGTCGGGTACTATATCTTGGGATGTACTGGTTCGATTTGTATCATTTTTGCTGAATTCGAAAGCTTATGAACTGAACAGTGCAATAAAACCACAATAGTATAGAATTTCTTTTTGATGGCACAAGATTTTACGCAGTTAGTTTTACAAAAACATTGGTAATTGATGACCTGGCATTTATGTAGTTAAAAGCAATTGCAGAGACAATGCTAAAATTGCTGCTGTGGTATAGTTGCACTCCATGGTCCTTCTGGAGCACAAAGGGATAAAAGCTATTAGAGTATTTCATAGGTAAATAATGAAAAAACTGCCTGAAATGGAGTGGCATAACATGTTGCACTACTTTAAACTTACACCTCATAGACGAAAACTGTCTGCATATTTGTGCTCAGGATGTTAAAATACACTCAATGTGTAAATCTCAAGCACATAGGTTAAACAATAACAAAAATGTCCCCCCCCTAAGGGGAGACACTAGTCTTAAAACAACTTCTTTCATTTTCAAGTAAACCTTGTGAAACTTGTCAGACTTGCTGCTTTTTTCCCACTTATTTCAACTATGCCATTATTTTTTCAGTTGGTCAATTAGTTCTCAAGATAATTAGAGATAATTAGCCATTTTTGGTGGAACAATAGACAAAACAGTGTTGGTCATAAAACAGTTATCTTTATATTTTTCAATACCACGAACCCTGGTGAATGCAACAATCGAAGCAGTTTTTTTATGCATCACTTGGAACTAATTTTACAGCTCATTAAACCTTGGTGGCACCAGTGGCAAGGAACTATTTTGAGTGCCTATCCGAACACTAAGTCTGAAGTTTAATGAGCTGTAAAGTTTGTTCCAAGCGATGCATCAAAAAACTGCTTCGATTGTTGCATTCACCAGGGTTCGTGGTATTGAAAAATATAATGATTACAGTTTTATGATCAGCGCTGTTGTGTCTGTTGTTCCACCGAAAATGGCTAATTATCTCTAATTATCTTGGAGAACTAATTTACCAACTGAAAAAAATAATGGCATATTTGAGATCAGTGGGGAAAAAGCCGCAAGACTGACAAGTTTCACAAAGTTTACTTGGAAATTAAAAGAAGTTGTTTTAAGACCAGTTTCCCTGCCTAAACTGCTATATTGAGTGGTCTCGCTTAATTTGCGAAACCATAACTGTAATCTAAAGCTTGTAAAAATAAAACACCTACTTTGTGCCCGCCAGCCCTGCACCTCACGTGTGCAATATAAGGCTGACGTGGTCGAGCAAATTGAGAGGGGGAAAAGGCGAGTGTGGGAAACTGCCAAGGCCAAGCGAAACGAACGTTAGTTCAAGGCGGCCGTGGAAAAAAAAAAAAAGGTGGCAAAGAAAGAAACAGAGCGACAATGCGGCCTTGAAAGACACTGATAAGGAGGGAGCAGATTGAGGTGTGGAGAGCACGCGAGTGGGCGAAGAAAGTGGGTGTTCAGTCATCGCCGTGGGGTTTGCGTTGTGTATGTGTTTTCACTGTCCGCCGGCCACCTGGGCTTCGACTCCTCGCGGTTGGCGCGTTGCCGTTCTGCTGCCACGTGGGACCGTCGAAGGTTTACTCCCGCTTGCCAGTACCCTTCTGCTTGCTTGCGTCCCTTCAGCAAGGGGTCTGGCCCGCCTGCGGACCTTCGCACATCAACCAGTGTCAAATGGGGGTTAAGAACAAATAAAGGACGTGTCGAGGCAGTGAAGTGGCTTAAAAGATGGAAAAAACGCCGGTTTATCCCCACCAAGGTCCGTTATATAAAGTGGACTACGTGAGGCCAAGCGTTGTACAATCGGGGTTTTTAATGCATTCTTTCTACAGGGATCACTGGGACCGCGGTAATCCATCGTAAGAAGCAGGTCGTCGTCGTAATTTTAGGGGAGGACGTATCAGCGGGGTTCCATTGTATTTTATATGAAGCATGAGCAGGTGCTGGCAATTAGAACTGTGCTAAAGTACATGTTGTGTAAAGTGCAGCAGTCATTGAACCTGTACGCTTTAGTGTTCCCCTCCACGGGACCTGGGAGTTATGTGAAATGTGGCATTGGACTGGGGAATTGGCTGAGTACGGTCGTTTGACTAAAAATTCCCTGGCATCGTTCAGTTGACAGGGCTGCCAACAGGAACGTGGGTTCCCGGAAAGCCTGGGTGAACATGGGTGTCATTAACTTGGTGGTATCCATGCGTGTATGCAGAGGCGGCGCTGAACCCGGGCTTGGCAGCACTGTGGCAAGAGGAGGAGGAACGCCGTCAGGAGCCCCTCATGTGGACGCCCCTCTCTGTCGGTGCGTAGAGTTTCTGAACCACAAAGTTTGGGAACCTGGTGGGTAACTGTCGCTAGTGTCAACGCAATTTGGCGAGAGAGTTCTGTGACAAAATGAATGCATCAGTAGGCCTTTCTTTTCATATTGTACTTGAAAAGCATTGCACTGGCAAGATTCTTGGGAGAAGTAGCTCCACCTGGTCCACTATTAAATAAATACGTGTTGCTTGTCAGGACATGGCGGCTACTCCGACATCTATTAGATCCAGAGAAAACCAAGTCGGAGGCTCGACAGCAGCTTCAAAAGCTCGTGTATAAATATGAAGGTCCGACGAAGAAACTGCTAACGGAGGTTAGGGATCGATACCTCAGTTGTGCTGGAGTTGAGAGTCTCCCTGAGTACGCGGGCTCGGAAAACCCGGACTTGGACAGTCCCATCACGGTGGCGGAAGTGAGGGCTGAAATCAACCGCCTCAGAACCAAAACGGCTGCCGGGCCGGATAAAATCAGCAACAGGATGCTCAGGAATCTTGATGACTGCTCCATTAGTAATCTAACAACGTATATGCAAAAATGCTGGGACAAGGGAGAGATACCGCAAGAGTGGAAATCTGCGAACTTGGTCTTGATTCCGAAGCCAGGGAAGAAGCTAAGCTTTGAGCACCTCCGACCAATTTCCATCACATCTTGTGTTGGAAAATTGATGGAGCACGTAATCCAAACTAGACTGAATAGATTCATGGAAGATCAAAACCTGTATCCTGATACTATGATAGGCTTCAGATCACACCTGTCGGTATGCGATGTCATGCTGCAGCTGAAAGAGCAGGTTATCGACAGAAAGACTGTTGATACTAGGGTAATTGTGGGTCTGGACGTCTCGAAAGCGTTTGATAATGTAAAACACGCAGCAATACTCGAGAACCTTGGCGTGCTAAACGTAGGCGTGAAGACGTATAACTACGTAAGGGATTTTCTCTCCAATCGGACTGCAAACGTCAGCTTGGGGGGAGAGTCGCTCGAAAATATTAAATTGGGTAATAGAGGGACACCGCAAGGGTCCGTCCTCTCTCCGACCTTGTTTAAGGGGGGAGGTGGGTCTTTGGACAATTTTTTTTTATTTTTAGTGCCAGCTTGATGAAAATTGGCAGTCTTGAGCAGTTTTTTATGCTGATTTCAAATATGTAATTGGTTTTAACATAGCAGAATTTGTTGAAGAAATACAGTGATGTGAAATGAATTTATTGAGGCATTTCTTACGGGGGTTTAGAGCTATTTCGCTTTATCAAGCTCAAAGATGAATTATATGGACATAATGCCAAAGGTCCACTCTGCCAGGCTATGCTATTTTTATTCATTTCAAAAGCTTTTGCAAAGTATGAAAAAAGTGAACATTTTATACCAACAATTTCTATAAAATTATTTCGTCATTACTCAATTTTGCTTATAGGTGAACAGCGTCAGAGTGATAAAAATAGCATAGCCTGCTAGATCAATTCAATACGAATACAATGATACCAGTCTTGCCATCCTAGCTCAAGAGCAACATAACAAAACCCCCCGTAAGGCGGAGCACGGTCTCGCAAAAAAGGAAACTCAGAAAAATGCATTTGAAGTTTCCGATCATGGTAACTTTTGTTACAGCACAGCTACAATAACAAAAATGGCATCACTGTGTAGCTCAGTTCTTCATGAAGAAAAGCACACTAAGTATGTGCCTGTACCACAAAAATAAGCGTAAAACATTCAGCGTAAAGCCAAGCATAATCTCTGAAAACGGTTGAGAAAAAGTAGATTTTCTACTAATAAACCGGAAACCAGATTTACTATTTCCCAGTTTATTCCAGTGCCTCTGAAAACTACATACAAGCCCACGCATCACATACTGCAGTCTGTTCTGCTACCTGTAATGCTAAAGCACAGCAGCCAATGAAAAAGTTACATTATTCCGTTATGCTTTTCAAAACTAAAGCAAAGACGTAGGTGAATTGAAATTTCTAATCAACGCTAGGGCTGTACAAATAGCTTCACCTGCTAGAGCAATTCAATACGAATGCAATGATACCAGTCTTATCATCATAGCTCAACTGCAAGATAAAAAAACACCCCGTAAGGGGGAAAGGCATCCCTCAAAACTAAAAACTGCATGGCCGTAGCTGGATATTGCAATTTTGTGATCAACACTAGGGTTGTACAAATAGCATCTCCTGCTAGAGCAATTCAATGCGAATGCAATGGTACCAGTCTTATCATCATAACTCAACTGCAAGATAAAAAAACACCCCGTAAGGGGGAGAGGGGTCCCTCAAAACTAAAAACTGCAGGGCTGTAGCTGGATATTGCAATTTTGTGATCAACACTAGGGTTGTACAAATAGCATCCCCTGCTAGAGCAATTCCATACGAATGCAATGATACCAGTCTTATCATCATAACTCAACTGCAAGATAAAAAAAACGCCCCGTAAGGGGGAGAGGGATATCTCAAAACAAAAAAACTGCATGGCCGTAGCTGGATATTGCTATTTTGTGATCAATACTAGGGTTGTACAAATAGCATCACCTGCTGGAGCAATTCAATACAAATGCAATGATACCAGTCTTATCATCATAACTCAACTGCAAGATAAAAAAACACCGCGGAAGGGGGAGAGGGATCCCTCAAAACTAAAAACTGCAGGGCCGTAGCTGGATATTGCAATTTTGTGATCAACCCTAGGGTTGTACAAATAGCATCACCTGCTAGAGCAATTCAATACGAATGCAATGATTATCACGAATTTATCACGTTCAAGTCCACGATGACGAATTCCGTGCCACTTTCCGAGCTTTCGCTCGCTGGTTCTGTCCAAAAGTTTGAACTTGCGCCCTATCGCCGACTGCGACGCCAAACGCTTCTTCACATCTGCCGCATGTTTAGCACGCTCGGCAGATTCACCAGCGGTGTAATACAAGGTGTCGATGCGGTTCTGATTGGCACTCGAGGAGCCGGATGACGGTTCGCCGACGCCTGAAGCACTGCAACTTGCCAGGGCCGGAGATTCCGAAAATCTTCTGTCTCAGACGCAACAGGCGATGTCGCCCCCCCGTTCCACGCGCGTTTCCGCCGCTTCCCGTACGCTTGACGCGTAGTTTTTTTGATGCGAACATCTCCCGGTATTGTAGCACGAAAAAGAACACGTTGCACCAAATTGCAGCAGCAGAGAGAAAAAGACACGATGAGATAAACTACCGTGGAGGCGAACGCGAGGAAAGAAAAACGAAAATACAAACGCAAAAGGCACCGGGTTCGCCGCGGCGCCCAATCAGAGACGTGATATGAGGGGCTCGTCTCGCGCGCGCGCGGTCCGGCCAATCAGGGGCTCGTAAGTGACCTTTCGAAAAACGGCGAGAGCGAGGGCCCTCGCCGTGCTACGCCATTTTGAGATATCGCAAAATACGCACAAAGAAACAACCTTCAAAACGCGTCCAAGATGGCTGCCGCCAGTCGTCTCCTTCGCGCATGGCGCGCGCGCGCGAAGTTCAAGCATTTCTTTCCCGATTTTCGACAATTTGGGGTCGCCGTCATGTTTACAAAGTTGATTTTCGGACCCTTTACGATCGAATTCAGCGGTGAAACTTTTAGAGTAGGTTCTTGAAGTTACAAAGGCTTCAAAAATGTATTTTTCTCAAAACACATTTTTTCGCGATTTTTGGCCATTCTAAGACCCGCGTCCCTCCTTAATGTAGCGATGATCGGGCTTCCAGGGCGGCTGGACGAAATAACAAACCTGAATTACACCATATATGCGGACGACTTGACGCTGTGGGTGAACAGGGGTAGCGACGGCCAAATTGAAAGTACACTTCAGAAGGCCATAGATACAATAGAAAAATATCTTGAGCCGATCGGGTTGAAATGCTCGGCAGAAAAATCAGAGGCTCTTTTTCTACCATCTCCAAAGAGGAAAAGGAACAGTCCCCCTTCCAAGAGCTACGACATTGCTTTACGAGTGAATGGAAATGCCATTCCGACCGTAGACACTATTAGAGTCCTAGGGCTGCGCATACAAACAAATGGCAAAAACACTGAAACTATCAGGAGACTTGAAGCGAGTACCAGCCAGACGTGCCGGTTACTTAAGCGCATTTCTAACAAGCATGTGGGGATGAGGGAGGCCAATCTCTTGAGATTGGTTCAGGCTTTCATCATAAGTCGTATAGTATTCGTTGCACCCTATCTCAAACTTTGTAAAACAGAGAAAGATAAAATTGAAATCATACTCAGGAAAGGGATCAAAACCGCACTAGGTCTTCCTCCGAACACCCCGACGGTAAAGCTTCTAAGACTAGGTGTATCAAACACTCTGGATGAGCTTATAGAAGCTGCCACGGTGTCTCAGCATCAAAGACTTTTGAGAAGTAAAACTGGAAGGAACATCATGGAGCGCCTGGGATTCGAACCGTCTCAGTGTTCCAAGCAGACTGATATCGTACCTAGACCAACTAGGAATAGACTCATGATTATACCGCTGCCTAAAAACATGCACCCGGTATTTCACAAAAGCAGACGAAAAAATAGGGCTATCGCCTTGCAGGCCAAATTTGAAGGGAGGTCTGATGTGCTATACACGGACGCTGCCGAATACGACAATAACAAGACCGCACACACAGCGGTAGTAGTTCGTGAGAGTGGAGACCCGGTCTCGTGCTGCACCGTCAAAAACACAAATGCAACTGAGGCAGAAGAAGTTGCTATTGCTCTAGCAATAGCACAAACCGGTACAAGGGTGGTTGTTAGTGACTCTAAGGCAGCCATTAGGAATTATGATATGGGCAGGGTCTCTGCTGCAGCCGCCAAAATTCTCAGAGAAGGTCAAGTATCAGCAGATCAAATTTCACTGATATGGTGCCCGGCCCACCAGGGTCTGCGGGGGAACGAGAAGGCGCATGCGACCGCCCGAGGCCTCACTTACCGGTCGATCGCAGCTGACTCAACGCCTCCACGCGAGGAACCCCTTCCTTCACGTGACGAACTAACGACATTCCAAGAAATAATTTCTCATTATAAGCTCGGTCGCAAGATCTATCCAGCGGCGGATAAACAGCTCAGCAAAAAAGAGGAAGTCATGTGGAGGAAATTGCAAACCGGGGTGTTTCCAAACCCTCAACTATACAGCAAATGGCACCCGGAAGTCTTTACTTCTAAGTGCACTCACTGCAATAACATTGCGGACCTAGCCCACATGGTCTGGACATGCCCTTTCTATAATGACCCGAACAGAAATGTGGAATCCTGGGAGATCTTATTACTCAACCATAAAGCAGAAGAGCAACGCAAAGTCATCGGTCTGGCCCTGACCGCCGCCGAATCCCAAGGGATTCCGGCCGACGGTTAGGGGGTGAACGGGGGTCTAGGCTAATGCCCTCTCCCTCGTCATTTTAGACGGGTGCAAATAAAAGTTAATTCTCTCTCTCTCTCTCTTGTGATGAGTACTGAAAGTTTCTATCTCGACCCTTTCTGAGCTGTGCTTTCTGCATTAGACATGTGGCGGGGTCATTGTTTTCTACGCAGCTGCTTTCTTCTGCTTTCTTACCTGTGGTCCATGATGCTTTATTTGCGGGGGGTCTCGTTTTGACGTTTGTCCATCGGCTGTCGTGACCAAAGTTTGTCGCAGTGGCCTCAGCAGGGTCTGAGCGTTGCATGTGTGGCGTGGGATAATCAAGCCCTGCATCTCCGCCCTGTGTTTGTACACACGCAGAGGACGAGGACTTCCCGAGCTCCGAGAGCGAGCAGTTCTACCTGGCCAGGCTCGACAAGCTGCTCGCCAAGCCGGACAGGTGGGTGGTGCGCAAACTTGTGCCTGTTGAGAAGCATTTTTGCAATGGCATCGTGTATGGCCACTGTGCACTGTCATTGGCCCATGTGAGGCTGTTTTTTTTTTACCTCGAGGGGGGGAGTGGGGGCTGCTTGGGCTTGCACTGTGTCGTTTGTAGCTCGATGTACATCTTCATTCGCTCTCCACATTTGCCAGCATTTCAATAGAGTTCTAAACTTCACGTCAGTTACACCACTAGCAGGCTCTCCAACAGCCTGCAAGGCTGTCTGAAGGCTTGCGCCAGAGAGGGAAGTGTCAGGAGAAAAAATGGCCACATATCCGCACCTTTCGTTGCAAGTGTCTACGAAAGATGATAGTCTTTCAAAATGTGGACGAAAGACGCTAGTTTTTCGTGGACATTTGCTAAGTAAATGCCTCCCTTCCCTTTCCCGCTCACCTCTCATGCTGTTTCTCTCCCGTCGCGCTCATCCCAAGGTAAACACTCTAGAGGTTTGCTCAATTCAGTCACTTTAGATTTATTACGTTCTACTGCTCCAGGCCGGGTGCCTCAGTGCCAGCACTGCCGTACGGCACAGACATGCTTGAATTGAGGCACCCTACATCAACGTTTATAGAACCACGTTGCCACTGTCCATGCGCGTTCCAAGCGGAACGTGGAACCGATCTAGTGGAACCTTTTGTAGCTGTTGCCGCTCGATTTCTTAAAATGCCGCCAGAAGTTATAGTGGCGCGGGTGACAGCAGGCGACGGAGTGAGGTTTTTTTTTTTTTCTGCAGGTGATTGTAATATTTCATTTGCTATCGCAAAAATCAAGCATCCATGAATTTTTTATAAAGGAACACTGCAAATATAACTTGCGTATTGATTTTCTGCCTCACATTTGTGTGATGTCTCTTTCTTGTTCAACAATGTTGACAAGTATGAACATTGACACCGGACTTATTAGATTAGGCTGTGGGTATATAAACCTATTGTGCAGTTTGTGTGTCACTTTGGCCGGGAGGCTGAATCGAGTTACAGACGGACAGACAGTCCAAAATTTCTGCGTTTAAGTAGCCCAAGAAAGACTATCGTCTTTAAAAACTGTTATTTTTGTCTTTTATGTATGCTTAGCTTTCATCTCTATTTTCGATGCAGTAGATGCGAGAGGTTATGTTTCTCACATAGGTCACACTGTTTTCACGGTGGAGGGATACTTGAGCAGATGTGCCACCCCGGGGACTGCCCAAAATAATGGCAGGAGGGGAAGATGCTGGGCCATTGGTGCCGATATGGGGCACTTGTTGCTTCAGGCTGGCAACTTCAGATCAGAAACTCTAGATTGAGTCGTTGCACAATCGATGTGTGTCACTTTACTGCATTTCAGTTGATGGCCCTGCCAGTGTGGTGAATCCGCCGTGCCTTGTCTCGCAGGTTGGAACAGACGGGTAGGTGGAAACGTGGCCCGCGGTGAGCTGAGCTCCTCTCACCGCACTCCCTCTGTCTTGGCTCGCCCCTCTTCCTCCCCCAGGTGCCAAGCCGAAGAAAAGCCACCATCACAACATTCTGGACACCTCCCACAGTAGCCGTGAGTGTCCGGCTCCTTTTTGTATGCCTTTCGCGGCCGCTCCCGAGATGCCTCGGCTAACCACACACGCGCGCAATGGATCCCCCTCCCACGCCCAAATATAGTCCTGTTGCCTCTTTGCCCAACTCCTCTGCCACTCTTGAGGCATTGCATGTAAAAACAATGGCCGCGTATCTGCTCCTTTCGTTGCAAATGTCAACGAAAGACAGTAGTCAGCTGGCACCCCTGCGAGGTGCTAAATGCCTCCCTTCTCGTTCCCGCTCACCTCTCATGCTGCTCCTCTTCCGTCGCACTCCTCCCAAGGTAACACACTAGAGGTTTTCTCAAGTCAGTTTAGATTTACCACGTTCCACGGCTCCAGGCCGGGTGCCTTGATGCCAGCGCTGCCTTACGGCGGAGACGCGCGTGAATCGAGGCACCCCACTCCAACGCTTATAGAACCGCGTTGCCCTCCTCCACGGACGTTCCAAGTGGAACAAGGATCCCACCTAGTGGAACCTTTGTTACTGTTGCCATTTGATTTCTTAAACGCCGCAAGGAGCACGGGCAACAGCAGGCGACGGTTTTCTGCCGTTGGTGTAGTATTTCATTTGCTATGGCAGAAACCAAGCACCCACAAATTTTTTGATAGGAGAACACTGCAAATATCATTTATGTATTGATTTTCTGCCTTATACAGTCTACGCCCGTTACAACGGACCCTCTGAATCCGGAAAAAAACGTCCGCTGTAGCCGAAGTATGCAGTATCCGACGGGGGGGGGGGGGGGGGGGGGGGGGGCTATGAGCCCCACAGTGGGTACTTTGACCGATATTGCATGCATAGTACATACACTTTGTTCTTTCTACACGCCTGCAGCACCTCTGCACAGTGTTCGCGCGAGGGCAAAGAATCGCGTAAACGCCGTTTCCAAAACTTAGCACCGGCACTTCGAAAAGGCCTAGCGCATGTGGTCAAGCGTGTAAAGACGCAAGATGAGCTGAGCAAATAACGCAAGGATATAACTAGGCGCAATTATAAACCAGCTATAAAACATCAGTCGTGCCCATCAGCATTAGCTAGGCTCTTTTAAATCCCCTCACGACGAGGCAGGTTTTCCCGAAACCGTTCGTCAAACAAATAGGATCGCTGCCTGACGTTCCCTCAAGGCAGATTCCACATTTTTAGCGATTTTATTCTGGTCATTGAAACAGATGTAATGAAATAATCTGATGACGGTTAGCTGTAAAATCGAAAGTTAGACCAGTTGGACTGCGCACGGTTACCGGCAGATTGCACACAATGGATGGGGAACAACCCCTACTTGAGGCATTTCTTACCTTTTTCACCGAACGGAACGGGAACGATGCATGCATGGGAATAATAAAAGCCGAACTTCACTGAACCCGAGTTTTTTATTACATAAAAAAACTGACGAGGGCAGACTCGCCTCCGAGTGCACCACTTCGAGTATCCGCTCTTTCCAGCCCCTACAGGTGGCGCTGCGGAAAACGGCAATGGCGGACGAGACGGTGATCAGGCCCCCGTGGCAGCATGCGCGCCAGCATCAGTAGCGGCCTAAAAGCCCGTAGTTCTGCTTGAAACAGCTACTTTCTAAATAAACACAGGTATACGGTGCTGATTGCGAGGCAACATTCCATTCGTTTCAGGGTGTCTGTAGCGGTGTAAAAAGCGCTGCGTGCGAGGCAGTCCGCTGTGCATGGCTCAGGCCGCACGGGAGTGGTTTGAGAACAATCCCGGCTCATTGGGCCAACAACCTGCGACACAATGTGCAACGCTAAGTTTTGGGACGTTATTACAGTGAGCGTCATCGCAGTGTGCGTTTTATTTTAAACGTGTTAAGGGGGGACGTGGCTTTCAAAATCAACTTTTTTATTTATTTGTGGATTTTGATGAAAATTGGCACAGCAACTGGAAATGCTTCTGTGATAACACCATAAAAATTTGAAGTTAATATTTTGATAACTTTTTTATGTATGAAATTTTCTTTCTGTTCCGCTTGTACCGAGCTTGAGCGGCTTATAAAACACGATAGAAAACTTGTTCGAAGTGCTTTGCATTCCCAAATGAATGGACGAGGTCGTGACAGTTTTAGAATTTTTTTTTTACAACACAATGTTTTTTAGTTTTCATTTTTTTAGAGGTTAATGTGCAACAGGCATGTCAACTGTGAACGATTATTTGAATAAAAAAATCACAAAAAACAAATCTGGAAAACTAAAAGTGTCACGACCTGAACAGTTCATCAAGGAATGTAATGCAAGAAACGGAATCAAAATAGACCCAGCAGTCACGAAGAAATCCCTGGGACAAGCGACACAGGTGGCAAAAAAAACTGTTTTGAGAAAACGGCTTCCGAAGTTGCAACATAGGTTTCACATATCAAAAGTCGTCACGGTTGTAGCCTTTCATGTCCTTTTGAACATGGGGCTTCTGGAAGGCCTTGCCTTGAAATTGGAGTGCCTTTTCAGCCTTTCTCTTTCCAGAAAACATCATTTTCAGCTCCTCCGTGAAGAGTACATACCCCCCTTTGCAAACCAAACGGAGGGGAGATGGGTTTCAATGGGCTTTCAATGCAAAGTAGGTTAGTTGGTTGGCTGTATCGCACTGGACAACCTCCTTTTGCAGTGTTGTCACCATGGCAACAAGTTAAGCATTTTTTTAACTTAAATTTGAACATTTTTGGCTTTTTTTTCATGTTTTATCTTGCCTGGCACAGCAACTTAGTACTCATAGTGCAGGTGTTCATTGCCAAAAGTTTGCATACCACAAGGTTGAAAATGAGCTACTTTGAAGCTTGGTAGAGTATTCTGCATAACTCCCAACTTCAATGCAAGAGCATATTTTTTTTACTACTTTTGACATTCAAGGCATCCAATATTTCTCGCAGCACAGCCAGTATGCCCTGAGCAATGGTATCAATAATTTCCCTCAAAAAATCACTGTTAAATGCTGCCACAGTAACGTACATTTTTAACGCAGAGAGCATATTTTTATTCCTATATTACTAACTCAAACCTGTTTGCATGAAAATTACAAGTGCACGGGAAACATTGCGCAAGAAAGGCGATATGGCTCGCGCGCATCGCAGCGCACGCTTACCGCGACATATCGAGCTTTGATTATACTGATATGGCTGGTCAGGTCGCTTTTAAGATTAAAACTAACGTCGCAGGCATTAATTACAACTACTGGCGTTCAATCGTAACCGGTTGCCCAGTCATGTGATGCTCCAATGCGCGTCGGCTATGCCGTGCGCGCCGCAGCGTTTGACGCGTCGACCGTTTCTTTCTCAAGGCTAGCGAGCCCACAGTCAAAACACAGCAATAACTAAGCGCGTAAACATCGTAAATCCGACTAAAAGTTCACTTCACGAACCACTATCGCAAGCGCGCACACCGCGTCACCCTCCGGGGTCTGGCGACGGTAGAGTCACGCGCACCACGAAGCGTTCGATGACCTCCGCCTTTCGAGCCACACAACTTCCCGTAACCTGGCTCGTTATCTCTGGCATTCCCATCGCGATAACGTCCGTGTTGAATACCACAGATTGAACAGAAACTTAGCCGAGCGAAGCGGCGAAAATGAACTCAATCCGCTCGCTATGCAGCTCAGGCGGCCGCCATCTTGCGTTGCGCCCGCGACATCCAATCAGGAGGGTCGTCGTTCTGCGCCCCGACCGGAGGACCAATAGCGCTTCAGCATCTATTTCTAGCTTCGTTTGTGCGTCGTTTCTTTTCTGCCGTTTGTGCGTTTGTGAATGAACAAAGATAAAAGAGACGAGCGGAACCGGAAAAACGATCGCTCGGCCGATCTAACCATATCAAAATGGCCGCGCCCGGTGGCACCGTTGCGGAGATAGAGCGCTCCGAAAATTGCCGTTTTTTCTCCCTTTTGCGCTGATAGTTTGTCACCGCGCCTGACAAAAGTATTTTTTTATGCCACTTTGCGACGCTTTTTAGCGTAAAAACTTTGCAGACGCACAGAATAGGAAACATAGAAGCCGAATATGCGGGTTTCAAAAAAACGATGTTTTGGTCATTTTTCCGAAGTTGAAAGCCGCGTCCCCCCTTAATTTCTTCCCTGTGTGCATACTAAGCAGAAGCCCACCCGTACCATGCAAGGGCGATATGTGCGTATTGCGGTGTTTTGCTTGGCTGTAGTAAAACCTAGTTATGACTTTGGGCAGTAAAACCGCGAAGACGAGGCTCCCATTACGTCATATCAAGGGTTGTACAAACGAACGTGTGAGCATTATATGAAATAAAATATTATAAGCCTACGTATTTACGCGTGCATGTAGCATACACTGGCGTGTGATATTGAAGCGTACATGAAAATACAGGTAGTAGTTTACGGGTGCGCTTTTGGCTTCTGATAATTAATTTAAGATAAATCTCTTGGCTGAAATTACGTTATGTTGATTTCACGGCCGGTAAGATTATTAAGTGCGCCGATGCTTGCTAGCAAAACAAAAAGGGGGTTACCATATGCATTCAAGAGCTCGCATTTGAACAAGTTATAATATTGTCATTCCTAAAGCATCTTGCTTCAACATAATTATTCCAATATAAATCAATAATCAATCAATCAATCAATAAACGCATGACCACATTTGCTCCTCGCCTTCGTGTGCAAAAAGTTTTCATTTGTTTCTTATTTGAAAATAAAAGAAAGCGGATTGAACAGCCTCTGCTGCTTATTGTTTGAAAGCAGTGGAATTGAGCCATTTTAACAACAGATAAGTGAAGAATGATTGAAACATTATGCAGCAGTAAATGTAAATAATAGTACCCGAAAAAGACGATCACAAGGTTATTCGCACTTTCCAGCGAATATAGGTGGCGCGACAGGGTATCCAAAATGAAGGACGGGACGATGATCGGGACGTCGTGTAAGCGCGCGCATCTGGGGGAAAAAGCCGATCCGGGCCCATTAGTGTCTCTTCAGACCATAGTTTCCCTTGCCGGTAAGACAGGAAGGTGCTTTGTCGAAGGCTAAGCAGTTTATAACGCCAGTCAGTGTTTTGCGGCATCAGGGAGGCCACCGATGACATGCTGAGCATCGATGGATTGTGCCTGCAACCGAATGGCGTCACCAGCCAAGAGCGCTGCGTGAACGTTTGTTGGCCCTTCAGTTTCTATAAAGGGCGCTACACATGCATCCATGCTCGTAAAATTGTTCAAGCACACTTTACGAATATTTATTAGGCGCCAAGCAGAGCTCGGTAGACGCAACCGAGCACAGCGTTTTGTTATTGCCACTGGCGCAATTGTATCGAGTTAAGTGCGAGTAAATTATAATTTTATAATTTTGTGGGCTGTTTTTACAAGGCAAGATCCAACGGCGTTTATGCAGGTTACAGGTAATAAAAATACTGATACTAAATATCACACGCTGACGCCTCTACGGCGGGGCCTGTTACATCAGCTGTGCTGTGCTCTCAGCGCGCTATCGGAAACGACGATGCCGCAGTAACAAGTTTATTTATTTATTGCAAATACCTACATCGACCATTCCTATGGGGGGTTTGAGGAAGAAAAAAAAGCAGCAAGTTCAAAACAGTAATCATACATAATGCTAAAAAGAGAACGAAGCACAAGCAACCCAACAAAGCACAAAATGCAACTGGAATGCAGCATTTATTAACAGAAACCAGCTCGTTAATAAAAGAACAATGACGTCCTCCTGTTGGTTCTTGGCTTCACTTTCTTCTCGTTCGTGCGCATAGGAATGTTATGTGGCGGCACGGCGCCTTTCTTCAACCGCGGTTTCAGTGGCTGCAGACCATCTATTAATAAACGACACATTCAACTTGCACGAAAAACACACCATCAATAACGAGAGGGCGACCTAAACTTACGGATATTGCTCCAGAAGAAGTCATCTTTCGTGAAGTGACTACTGCAAACCCCATTGTGTTGCTGACACCTTTTCCAATGCGGAGCATAGTTATCCAAACCTTTTGTGCTTTTTTATTGCTAGGAAAGATATGAACGCTGGCTTTTCCCGGCACTGAGTGATTTCTACACTGCGGTACACAGCACATTCCATTGTTTTTTGGTTTTGCGTTCTCAATCCCCACGTTTCCGAACGCTCCGGCTGCCTTCGCAAGGGATGCCGATCATCTACAAACAGCTTCGGAAAAAAGGCGCGCGGCGGCGCCACCGTTGCTGGAAAGTGCGAATAAAAAAATCCTACAAAATCGGCGCCCTCACAGCAAAAAACTATTAAATGTAGCCGCCGTAATTCCGTAAAGAATAATTTCAGCACCACGTACGCACGGGTGCGTCCGAAAGACCCGGTTTACTCTGCAGCAGTCACCGATGAGGCCCAAAACTCTTTCGTTTACCCGCAGCTTCTATAGCTTCAAGAAAGTTGAGAGAATATGAAAGCTCGTTCAGCCTATATTTTCCGATTATTTATACGGCATTGCCGATTACTATACATGCGATTACTATTTTCCTTTTGCATCTGCGAGGCCGCGCGGATGCCGCCGGCCGCCTCCGCCGGAGCGACGGGTCCGCCGATCACCGTCTCCCGGCTTCGGACGCGGCGTCACTAGCGTCGCTGGAAAGAGCGAATTCGATTGCCCTGTTTTCAATCTCACCGGAGTCGCGTTTATCGGCAGCGGCCTTGTTCTTGACGGTACAGCGGACACTGTGCTTAGACAGGCCTGTACTTCTGGCGATGTCAGCCTGTTTTTCCTCGTGTTCAACAGCGTTAATTACGCTTAATTTATCCGACAGTGAAATCAGCTACCCTGCCGCTCATGCCGCTGGTCGCACAAAAAAAAAAGCCACTGGCTTGGCTTGGCTGCGCCAACTGATGATGCTGATGCTGATGCTGATGTGGCCGCTACCCTTCGTATCGGGTGATGCCAGAGAAATCTGGCTCGGGCCAAAAGCTCCTTAACAGTGTCACTGCACTGTCCTATTTACGTACGATCTCGCCACCAGTGTTCTATTCGCTGTTTGGTAACTTCGACCGCTTCTTTTTGGCCGCTAGGTGCGTTCCCCCTATGCAGCCCGAGTGCCATCGCAAGTGCCTCGGACGACCCCATTGCCGCAGTAGGGAGGGCCGGCGGGTGTAAGTGTGGGCATTCAACCACTACGTGAAGGAGAGTTTCCTCCGTGTCCTTGCACCTTGTGCACCGAGTGTCCAGGTCCAGGGAAAACTTCGCCCTCATCACTCTCGTCCGCAACACCCCGCTCCTCGCTTCGCCCAGCAGCCCACTCCCTCTTGAATTGTCGTAGATCTCCTCCCTGGAGATGCAGTCCTTCCCTTCGCAGTACACTCGCAGAGATGGCCGGGCCTGAGCGTCACCGCGCCACTTCGCATTCTCTGTTTCCCGTACCCTGTCGCGCACCTTCAGTCTCCAGTTCGGCTTGAGCGCCTCTGTCAGGCGCACCTGCGGGACGTCGTAGCGCTGTGCCAGTTTTCCTGTTCGGGTCATCCATTTGGTGTTTGTGCAGCGAAAGTGTCCATATTTGTACACCTCCCTGGCCCACCTGCCGTCAGGCATCGCACTGAGGCGCCGTTCAAAAGCTAGTTTGGCTGTGGCCTCTCTCGCCTCAAACGACGACCAGCCCATGTCGCCCTGCACGGCTTCGTTGGTGGTGTAAGCATGAACGCCCAGTGCCACCCTGCCCGCTTCTCTCTGCCTGACCTCCAGTGCCCTCCTAGTCGCCGCCGACATGCACAGTACGGCATTGCCGAATGCCAACCCGGGCACTGCTACCAGCTTCCAGAGCGCCCGGACAACCTCGTACCTGCTGAAAGCCCATAGTGACCTTGATGTTAGGTATGCTCGCTTAGTCACTGCTTTCTTCCGCAGTCGTGCCTCGTATTCCTCAAGATAGTTCCTTTGGTCGGCGATTTCTATCCCCAGATATTTGTAAACGTGGCACCATTCCACGTCACTGCCCTGCAGCCGCAGTGGTTGCCGCGTTTCCCCTTCATTCACTCCTTCCGTCGTTGCCCCTCCTGACATAACTGCCGACTTCTTCGTATTAAACCTCAGGCCCAGTCTGGTCGCCTCTTCCGCACACACATCGAGGAGGGCCTGAAGCTCTGCTGTCGAATTTGCCATCAACACGATGTCGTCAGCGTAGAGCAGACCAGGCAGGTGCCTCGACTTTGTATGCCCCTCCTCCATGTATGTCAGGTTGAAACCGAGTCCACTGTTTGTCAGTCGTTCTGTCAATTCCGAGATGTACAGCATGAAGAGTAGGGGCGACATAGGGCAGCCTTGTCTGAGTCCCCTTGAGACCTCCACTGGTTCCGACGTGTCACTGTCCCACTGAATGGCTGCCAGGTTTTCCGCATATATTTGCTCCAATAGGCTCAGCCACTCCTCCGGAAGTCCAATATTCCTCAGTGTTCTCCACAGCATACTGTGGTCAATGCAGTCATAGGCCTGGGCTATGTCCAGGAAACTCAGGAGCAACGGCCTGCTCTCCAGCTGAGATATTTCCAGTGCCTGCGTGATCACAAAAAGGTTGTCCTCCAAACGTCGACCAGGCCGAAAACCGTTTTGAAGCTCACCCAACACGCCCTGTCCTTCGGCCCATCTGCATAGCCTCGCTCGCACTATGTGTGCGAACAGCCTATAAATGACCGAAGTCACGGCAATGGGTCGGTAGTTGTCCACCGAACCCTTGTCCCCGCTGCGCTTGTACACTAGCCTTATTCTTGTGCACTTCCAGTCCCTCGGTATTTTTCCCGTCACCAACACAGCGTTCAGTGCGTCACGGAGTAGCTCCCTAGTCTTGGGCCCCATTTTCTTGACCAATTTTATTGGAATTTTGTCCAACCCAGCTGCTGTCCTGCCATTCATGTGGTTCAGAGCCATTTTGAGCTCTCGTTCGGTGATTGTTTCTCTTGGGTTCTTCCCTTCTGAGGTCCCCACTTCCTGCTGCTGTGGCACTGTACTTTTTGCCAGTTTCTGTGCCATGTAGGCCCTCACGTACTCGAGGCAGTCCTGTCCCTCATAGTTCTCCCCTGTTGTTGAGTCTCTCAAACAAGTTCTGGTGCGGGAAGGCTCTGCCTGCTCATTTCGGACATGTTGCCAGAATTTTCTTGCAGCATCTCTGCCTGCCCCTTTGAGTTCCTCCAGAAAGTTTGCATTCACTGCTTTTATCTTTCTTTGCACGATGTTTGCCGCCTCTCGTTTTGCATCTTTGTATTCTTCCCAAAGGCTGTTCACCTGTGTGTCCGTTCCTGAGCAAACTGCCTGTCGGTGTTTCCGGCACAGTTTCTTCCTTTGGCTGATCGCTGCAGCCACTTCTTTGTCCCACCACTTCTTCTGCCTTTTCCTTCCCCGAGCGACTGTCCTGCGCTGGCCCAGGGCCCTTATGTGCTTGTTGATCCACTGCACAAAGTCTTCGTAGTCCTTTATGTTCGCTGTCACTGCGTCTTCTTCCATTCGCTCTACCAGTGTTTCGATTTCCCTGGCCGATATGTGCTGCTGGCCCGTAGGACGTTTCGGCACTTTTTCCCTACGCTGCGCCTTCCCAAACACTAGTTTAATCCTATTATGGTCGCTGCCAAGACTTTTTTCTCCACTCGTCTATTTCCATTGAGTCCAGCTCGTCAAACAGCTCAGGGGAGAGAATGCAGTAATCGATGCAAGACAACTTGTTTCCCACTGCCCATGTGGTTCGTCCCTTACACTTTTCTGTAGTGTTGGCTATCACCAGTCCTGTCGCATTTACCCAGTCCAGAAGCCTCTGTCCCGCTCTATCTGTTGCGTCATCAAGAGTGTCGATATGGGCGTTAAAGTCTCCCACCACTACACAGGGCAAATTTATCGCTTCGACGTCCTGTGCAATGCACTTGAAGAGCTCCTTGTTTTTTTCCTCTGCTCCCTTACCGGTCCACATGTATACCACCCCCACAGCAACCCTTTTCCCACAGATGGATCCAACCAGCCACACGTGCTCACTACACTTCGTTTGAACCCTGTCCCACTGTTCGTCTATTTTGCTGAGTGCTCCAACTCCCCCTCCCCGCCGCTCTGTGCTCCCCCTGTTGTTGCCCACCCAATTGTAGTCCTTATTTGTTGGTGGTTCTTCTGTCTCCCGCAGGTGGGTCTCCACAACTCCTGCCACTGTAATGGAGTCCTCCTCCATACTGTGATACAGTTCTTCCCATTTCTGAGCTTTTCGGCCTCCCTGCATGTTCAGAAATAAAATCACTTGCTGTTTTCTTCGTTTAAGGGCCCGTCTCTTGTGTGTTTTTTTCGGTTTTTCGGTGCATGGTGTGTTCCTGTATGTCCCAGCACACCCCGTGCCCGCCTGCTCTTTCCTTCTCTCTTCTACTGGGGCCATCCTGGCGCACTCCTCCTCCTCGGGAACATCCCCATTTGGAGCAGTGCCTGGCCCAGTGCCTCCACGAGTGGACGAGCTGTGTGTGGATTCCCCCAGGGCTGCCACGTCTGCCTTCGTATGTGCCTTGGGGTCCCCTCTGCTGGAATGCCTAAAAAAGCCCTTAGCCTCTTTCCCAGGCGCTGGCCCAACAACTCTGCAGTGCGTGCATTGTACCGTTTTTCATGCACCCGGTTGTCCAGGGCCCATGCAGTCGCAGCAAATTCTACTTTGAGCCCGAGCTCTCTGCACACCTGGTGCACACTGCTGTTCCACTGCCCACATGCCGTTTTCAGTTGCTCCTCGCTGTGTGTCTCGGGCAGGGCGTAGATGAGGATGCGGTTGTGTGGGGCTTTTTCTATCCATCCTGATAGTCGCTTCTTTAACTCCCGAGCGCTTTCCTCGGGTGTCTGCCCCAACTCTGCGATATCCTGCAGCCCGGCGTGGATAACAACAAGGGACTCTTCCTTGTTCCACACTTCTGCCGTCTGCTCCACTGCATCGCATACCTGTTCCAGAGTGGCTTGATGCCTTGTGTGGAACTGTACGCATTTGTCCCAATTCGTCATGCTAAGGACTGCATGCTTCATGGCGTAGGCATTTGTATCACCGAACACATGGGCTCTCCTTCCTTCCTGTCGCGGACACTTCTGCTTTTGTCCATGTTGCTGGTGCTCCGGCCCGCTCACCGTCGGTCTGGGGTGGTCTTTTTTCCCCTTTCTTGGTTCAGCCGCTTCTTTTGCCACCTCTACTGCGGCTGGTGACTCGTGCTGCTTGGGGCTGGTATCCTGCAGGCTCGGTGCATTTTCCGTGTGATTGCTGCTCTCGTTTCGCCCTTGTGTCCCTCTCGCAGGTAGTCGCGACTCTAGAGGTACCTTGGTGGCTACGCTGCCTTCCGTTTTTCCGCCTTCTTCTTCCTCGGCCTTTCTGTCCTCCGTGCCCCCCTCCTGTGCTGGGACTACTTGCCGTACTTGCGGCACGACCGACATGCAGAGTTCGACATCTGCACTCGATCCACTCGCATCTCCTTCACTCGCCGACAACGACCCGGCTGCCAGCAATGTTGCCAGACATAATAGTTTTCTTGCCAAAATAAACGAAAAAGCACACCGGGCGCCGGCCCCGCGGAAGTCCGCTATAAACGTTCAGTCGAAACAATTTTCGCCTAAAATTTAGTCTGTTGTAGCCGATAGTCTGCTCTAGCCGGGTCCGTTGTGAGCGGAGTGGACTCCATTTAAAATGCATGGGTACCAGACAAACCAACAGAAATGGTCTGTTCTAACCGAAAGTCCGTTGTTGCCGGATCCGCTGTAACGAGCGTAGACTGTATCTGCATAATGTCTAGTTCTTGTTCAACAATGTTGGCAAGTGAGAACTCTGACACCAGACTTGGACGTTTAGATTTGGCTGTGGGTATATAAGACTATTGCGCAGCTTCCGTTTCACTTTGGCTGGGTGGCTGAATCGAGTCACTGACAGACAGACAAACTGTCATACAGACACCAAAATTTCTGTGTTTATAGGCATGTGACGCAATATATTGAAAAGTCGCATAAATGCATCGATTGTGTCTGGTAAATTTTAGGCAACAGACGGAGCGCGTGTTCCTTTATCCGCGTTGCTTCGGCTTGGCCATGTTGGCTGTGGCGAGTCAGGTGATACCACAGCTGTAAAGGGAATCTCGCTGTCTGTGTGCTAGCGGCCAGCTGCCACTTTGTGTGGCGCGTTGTTTTGAGCATCATTCCCCTTTGAGTCGGAGGTGTAGCAGTTGTGATCCCAGATAAAAGCTTAACAGCTGCAGAGCGTCAGTCTCTCGGACAAATACAGACGAACACCTATCCCAACATCCTCAGGCTATCGAAGCTTTTCCCAGAGAAATTCCAAAACGCATGTAATAAGTGCGGTGAAATATCCACTCCATTCCATGCATCCTGGGGTTGTTGTATTATATGGCCCTCAGTCAACACCAGCACAGAGTTATATAAGCTGTGGGAGGCAGCTCTGGCCAGCTCTGACCCCGGGGTTCAGAAGTATCTGATCTTTAGGGCCAAGACTGGGGCAGAGGAAACAGGGGACCTGGAAGGAGGGAACCTACCCTAGTCCAATCAAGACCTTTCATTTCAAATAAACGTTTAATCCCCCTCTCTCTCCCCCTCTCTCTCCACCTCCTCCCCCTCCTCCCTCCCTCTCTCTCTCTCTCTCTCTCTCTCTCTCTCTCTCTCTCTCTCTCTCTCTATCTCATGTGTGTCATGTACCTACTGCTGCTAATATTTTTTCAGCTACAACTTGTATTTCGTTTTCAGTTATGCACTGAAGCTAACTGTGGTTGTGAGTGACAGACCTGAATCAGCCCCATCCACGCATTTTCTTTGCCAGAAGGCTTACTTATTTCTTTTCGATAGTCAGTGCAGACCAGGTAATGCTTCTTTCAACAATAACACCCAGTGCTTCAGGAAGGCAGGCATTACCCCCATTTCTGGCTGGATGGACACCTTGACATTTTGTCTATTACGAAGTGCTTGACTGTTTCTCTATCTTATCCACAGCATACCTCATTTATGCATGATTTTAACAGTCTCCCAATTGTGATGCGCAGGTAAATTTACTTAGGAAAATTTGAAAAGAAGAATTCGACACCGATTTGTGACACCGATGAAAAAAGACATATTTTTCTTGTGCTTCATGAACTTGTTTGTGCAGCCCTTGCTGGTCTTAAGTTAAGGTTAAGGAATACAGTCGATCCTGACTATATCAAACCCGTTTACATCGAATTATCCTTTATATTGAACTATTTCTGGACAAGGTACATTTACAATAAGAATATATAGCAAAAACTACGCTCATATTAAACAAAAAAAAAACAGCGAAAACCGATATATCGAACAGCAAATGCCGTAGAAGTGCACCAGGTTGGCTTTCCCTCAGAAAGGAGGACAAATTCCACCGGCACACCCCTCAAAGTGGTTTAGCCCGGCCGCTGTTGGGCAGCGGGCGGCTCTTTTTTCTCTGTCGCCGTGCTCTCTCCCTATTTTGACTGCACCATTGGGGGCTGTGTACGTAGGTGCGAGCTGTCCCTCCCCCTCTGCAGAAAATGATCCTGGCCTGCCTGCCATGTTTTCTTTTTTTGTTTGTTGTGTTTGCGGCGTTCGCGCTTTGTGGGCTTTTTCGGAAGTGTAGCTGGGGTGACTAGCGTTACTGTCAATAAATAAAGGCGTATTGAGTGGCTCTAGGTAGCGCGAACGGGCTAAATTTGCCTTTCGCCGGGAAACTGACAATCATAAATCGAGTCAAACTTAGTGGGAATTTGGATGGGCCCATCAGGCATGAGATTTCCGAGAACACCTTGTCGAAGTAGGTTCTGGGCAGATGTTACTGAAGAACCCGTCCGAAATTGCTTCAAATCTTCCGGCTTCTGTGGGCCGGTGATGACTGAGAATCATTCAGTGCAACAAAGCCACCGCCAGTGTTGCCAAAGTCTGGAGCGAGCTGTCGGAATTTCCAGACGCCGTTGCAGGATCAACAGTCGGCGGGTTTGGGAGGGTGGATGATGGCGTCACGGCCACGGGAGAGTTTGGAAGACTATATTGCCGACATCGTACCGAGCGCAAATGAAAGCGGGCGCAAGGAGGAAAGCAACGCCGATCTTTTGCCCACAACCTCCGAAGTGATTACATTACAGAGCTTTCTCCATGGCATTACTAGCTAAGGCGCGTTGGTATTGAAGTTTCTCAGTGGGAATGCCGTGTAGCTGCTGTCCTCAGAGAGGGATGTCAGTCCTGATTAGAGAGCATGGACTTTCTATTCGGCTTTTTGCCGATGATTGTATTGTCTACCGGAAGATTAGGAGTGAGCAGGATACCTCCAAACTTCAAAATGACTTGGTGTGTATTCATGACTGGTGTACAACGTGGTAAATGTCTTTCAATTTTAATAAGCGCGTTAACGTTTGATTTTCAAAGAAGAAAAATAAAATCGAATACAGTCGAGTCCACTTATAACGATACCGTTTATAGCAATATATCGTATATAACGATGAACAGCTATGGCACTGTCCGCTTTTGTATGCTTTCCATGTGGAAATAAACCGCTTATTACAATGCTCCAATGCCGCGATAACGGATATAACGTTTGAATCGGGTTACAGCAAGCACCGAAAATGCCAGCTACCGCCGGTTCTCCACGCCAACCACGCCGACGCCTTGCGCCGCGATGCGATGCGCCTCGCATCCCGTCCGCCCGTCAGAGGAGGAGGGGAACAGTCATCCTTCCAAACACCCCTCCCGATGCCGCCGCTTTGGCCCCGTCCCCGTGCCTGCTGCTTTGAATTTGACTGGGTGCCTCTTCAAATACGTCCGTTTTTCCGCGGATCAGACGTCAGGGCTGATGTTTTGGAAACGTCTGAGTGCCTCACTGAAGAGGCGATCGTTGCGCGGATACGTGCTGCGGACTGCGGTGGCAGTGACAACTCTGATGACGCGGTTGCACAGCGTACTCGGGTAGCACCTTCGGAGGAGGCCCAACGCATGATAGTCCCTCAGGGACTTCGTTTCCACCAAGGACCCTTCACTCAGCTAGGTGAAGCACCTATAAAAGATGTGCGCCAGCTTCATGTGCAGCAAACAAAGCTGACCAAGATGGCTTCTTTTCCACAAATAGGTAGGAGTACAACCTTGCTTGCCTGCAAATGAAATGTTTTGAGCTCTGCTCTGTCTTCTTATTTAGCAACCCGCATATAACAATGATCGGTTATAACGATGGGATTTCCTTGGCACTCGGATATTGTTATAAGTGGACTAGACTGTATAGATATTGTATAAATGGTGTACCAGTTACCATGAAGGCAACTTACAAATACCAAGGTGTTTTCTTTTCCTCTGACTGGTCATGGAATGTACACGTGCATTGCATTGTCGCGAAAGGTGCAAGAGTGTTAAACTGTATTCAACTTAACTTAAGATGTTCGCATCAGCGACTCGAAGAATGTGCGTATTTGACGTGCGTACGACCTGTCTTGGAATACGCCTGCGCAGTCGGATCCGGCGCAGATCTCTCAGTGATAAGATAGAAAAAATACACAACAGGGCGGCAAGGGTCGTCCTGGGGTGGTATCAATGGTGGGAAAGTTGTACCGCTATGAAACAAAAATTGAATTGGGAGCTGCTTTCATCGTGTAGAAGAAAATTGCGATTGAAGCTGCTATATTTAATATATAACAATAAAACTGGAATTGGCAAAGATACATATTCACAGACGCCATATTATTTGTCAAATCGAATTGATCATTTCTTTAAATTCAGGCAATACTGTCCCAGGACTGGAATTGTGCGAATTCATTTTTTGTGAAACGATACATGAGTGGAATGGTCTCTCAAAGGTACAAGTGTCTGCTGGGAATGAAAACTCGCTTTTTTGGAACCTGTAACCCCTATAACTCCTTCGGGTACCGCAGGTATGCGTTGAATAAAGAATAAAGAAAGGTTATCTGGTCAACCACTCAGCCCAGCGTTTGTTGGTCGAAGGTGGCGAGCGGGTGGTCGTTGAATGGTGCAGTGGACAGCCAGGACGAGGCCCTGGCGGAGGCGTTGGCGCAGGCGGCATCGAGCTGGCGCCAGGAGGGGGAGGAGGACAGCATCCTGGGGAGCCAGCCCCCACCTCTGGAGGAGGAGGAAGAGGAGGAGGAGGAGGACATGTCTCAGGTCGGTCTGGCTGCCGCTCCCCTCCTCTGTTCCTTTCTCTAGTCTTCTCGTGCTTGCCGACGTCGGCATCACGTGGCCCCGAAACCTTGACTCAAGCCCCCAGAGAAGCCATGTTCGGGGAAGTTGTCCATAAAACTGGTTGATAGTCACCTGCAGTTCCAGTTCTCCTCGAGGGAGAACACTTCCTCCAACATTTTTTCTAAATCTGAAATACTGTTAAAATGTAGTCAAAAAGTGGATCCAGTACTTAAAATAGGGGGTTACAAAGAGTCTAAGTCAAAAATTACTGCTCGACGCCCGTCAGATAACGTAGAAACTTTCGAAAAGATTTGCCATTCTTTCCTGGTCCTGGCATTTTTTGTGTGCTCAAACAACGTCGTCCGAGCAATGTTGGGACTATTGGCGAGCTTACTTTCGATTGGAGCAACAAAGCACACTCAGTAGCCACTTTGAAGAAAATTGCTACAATGGCAAGGCAGAAACTGGAAGGTGTGTTTGCTGCATCGAGGAAACCATGCATTGCAACTCTGGGCAGGCAGTAACTAAAGCTTTCAGTGTGCTTTCAGGCACGAATGAGAGGGTGCGTAGCGGCATCATCATCACCCTCGCCACCATCGCCTGTGGTCCACTGTCGTCATTATCCACCACACTGGTCCCCGATGATCCCGAGCCTAACGCGCGGAATAAATCAGGCACCCGTTGCGGCTGGACGTACGATACCGTTAGTGGAATGCACTCTACAACTTTTGACTCCCGGATGCGATTCCATTGCCGATGCACATCACTGGGCAGAAGGTGGCGTGCAGGCAATGATGACGGTGGCCAATGCAGCGGTGAGGGTGATGATGACGCTACAAGTGAAAGTGCTTGTCAAAAGTGTTGCAGGGTCCAATTTGTGTCACTAGATAAAGTTACACAGTATTGGCACTCTTTTCTCCTATTGTGCCGTGCCGCCACCGTCGTGATCATTAAGCAGTTCACATCACATGACATTTGCTTACACACTACGACGGCTCATGGGCGCCGCCATTTTGTTATTTATGCGTTTTCGGTTGGCCAACTGTGGTAGTCTTACCTTGCCCTGCCTGCTCACGCGACGACGTTGTTCTGAACACGGATCAAAGATCCCGTGCTTTGCAGCATTTCAGTTGCAGAAGTGTGTCCGAAGATGTCGTTTCGCTGTGCCTTCGGCAATGTTACAAATGACCTCGTCAGAGTTCGTGGCGAAGCCGCAGAAGCGGCAATCTGGAAACACTGATAAACACCAAAATGGCTGCCCCTTGCTCACTTGCGTGCCTCAGTGACTATACTCTCTATCTTATCTAGTGACACTACGTCCAGCTACATATGTGTTCTCTTGGGGAATGTGCTGGCTGAGGCCACAGCGCCGGGGCATTGGCTGGGAGGCCGTTTTTGAAGCCTGAGAGTGGAGGGCTCTGCTGTGGGTGTAGGTGTTCCAGCTGGCAGGTGGTCCGGAAGAGGAGGGCGATGCCAGCTCGCTTTCGGACCACTCGGATGGCAACGAGGCGTACGATCCCTTCCAGCTGGACGGCACCGACGACGGACCCCCCCCTGCTGCCCGGGGTGAGTGCTGCAGGGGCGCTTTTACAAAACGCCTCCCTGCGCGTGTTTGCCGTCCTGGGCTCGCCATTTGCTCGGGAAAGACGCGGCACGTGACCACACGAGACGTGCCCCTCATTTATTTTCCTGCACTGAATAAATGTCTGAGGGCCTGTGGTTTATGTTCTGGTGCAGGAGTTTAAACAGGGAAACACTTCTCGCTCCAAAGCGAATATTCGTATTAATGCATATTCAGAAAAATAAAAGAGGAAATATTTCACATTGAGAAAGAAGTGCGGAAGAACACAAGACAAAGGGGAGAACACCACGAAACGAGGGCTCTTGAACGACTGATTTTTATTGAAATGACAGCACGAGAATGTCAATGTTGCGCACGCTTCTTGTGCAACGGGAAAAAAAAAGTATGCACAATGTTGATGTTCGTGTTGGCAAGAACCGGTTGGCAAGAACTTGTTGGCAAGAACTTGTTGACTTGTTGACAAGAACAAAAATGATTGTTGTAATAGTGCTCACAAATACAATTTTCAAATACGTATTTGCAATAAGTTCTCAATACGGCCTCGGCTCACTCTGTGCACTTTATGATCTGCTCTTGAACGTCATTATTAAGGAGAAAGGATACAAGAGAAATGCCAGCTTTAATTTCCTGCAAAAATTTAAAAGGCTGTTTGTAGCAGGAGCTGCTGCCCTCTGCTGTCCTGTTCCTCACTGAGGCCACGCCTTTCAACTCCAGCGAGGAATTTGTGTGCTGAGCACTGTAGTAAAGACCCCTCCACCTTGTGTCGCTGCTGCAGAGGGCTGCCGTCACCAGGGGACGCAGACGGGTGTGCGGCCACCCGTGCTGGTGCGGCGCCTCCTGGGACGGGCACGGGAACGACGCCGCACCCGCCTCTCTCTGCAGCGGCCGCCAGCACAGGGCACAAGCGGTTCCACACCTCGGAGCACCACTGACTCGACACCGCTGAGTTCGGGGGCCTCCACCCCGTACGGGGCAGGCAGCTCCACATCGTTGACGCCGCACAGCGTGGCTGACTTTGCATCAGTGACCACTGGGGGCTACACATCGTTGAGCACCGGAGGCTCCACGCCACGCAGTGCAAGTGGCTCCACGCCGTGTTCCACCAGCGGTTCCACGCTCACCGCAGAAACGCCATCTGTGGTGCACAGCGCGGGTGACTCCACGCGCGACGCTTCGCCGGCCCCTGAGGACTGGCAGCGTTGGCAGAGCCACCACGTGGCGTCGCAGCTGAGGGGCCCCCCCAAGCCCCCCTCTGTGAGCACCAGCGAGGGTGAGTAGGGTCTGGCCCCTTTTCTCACCGATGCTCGTAAGTTGTCAGCGCTTGCATTGTCTGGACTTAGTGGCCGTCGTTACCCTGGTCATGCAGGGGCCATGCAGACAAAGTGCAAGTTTGTTTTAGTCGAAAGATTTCATGTTTCATACCGCCCACAGCGCTTGTTTGGAAGCAAACAGTGCTTTATTCCCTGAGAAATTAATCAATTTTAATTCCTCCGCCAAATCATGTGTTTTCGCGATGTCGGCAGTGACATCACAAGAACCGCTCCGCAGCCGATTGCGGAGCCTCGTTTACCGCTAGTCAACCTAGATGGCGCCACCATACCGCGAAAGGCTGTTTTCTGGCCTTCGCTTTGTTTTTGGCCGTATTTGTACCTGGCTTGTTTTTGTTGAGGTAGAAAATAATCGTTTCGTGAAACATGGCGTTCGCTCAGCAAGTATGGTCGCGTAAGACACCGTCGCTTTTGCCAATCGGCTAGTGTTGTCTGAGACAACCCCAAAGCCGCAGTGCTGTGCAGCTAAAACAAGCATAGTGTGCACAGTACCAACAGCAGTACGCATCGGTACTTCTATGTGTACGTGTACTTCCGAAACTTACACAGTTTACGCTACCGTTCTTACTGCTAGAAAAAGAATGTGCCCTAAATTTAAGCTTAAATAGCTCGTTCGGCAAGCTTGTAAGCACTGTCTAATTTTTGTTCGCTTTTGGTGGCCTCAGCCAATTGGAGAGCTGTTGCATATGACATCATAGGTTCTTTTGCAGGAAATGAGCTAGTGGGTCTCATGGCCATTCCCTTTTTTCCTAATTATATAGCTTATCTGAGCGAAGTTTACGTTAAAAGTGGTATCAGTATGGCTCTAATGAAGCAATCTTTCGAATGAACCAAGTCTGTGTTTTGTCTGCATGGCCCCATTCACCTGCGGGGAGAGCCTGTTAACCCTGAAATCACTCCTAGTGGTTGTTGAAACTTGCCGAGTGTACATTCTCAATCTGTAGCCCCAGTGAAGGAGGCTAGGTGGTTTTGCTGCGATTACCGAACATTTTTAACTCTTTCATTACGGTGCGATAGGCCAGCGGACACGGAATTCCAGTGATTTCAAACACCCCGCAAAAACGGCGCGTTGTGGGCAACTAACGCCATCTGGTGTATTTATTGGCAACTCCTTTTTCGATTTCATTACTGTTTACATTTCGCGTGCGGAGACGGCGCTGAGACTGAAATTTGAACCTGCAATAGCGAAGAGTAACGCGACAATGGCTCCCACTTCGCAATGCCCTTTGCAAAAGCGGACAGCTGTGACAGGGACTTGGGCAGCTGCCGATTTTTCTTACCCCAGCAGTAGTGGTGACTCTAGCGACGACAGGGGTACGTCAGATTTTGGTTCTGATGAAGGCGCTCCCATTCAGCGGCCTCAGACTTGGGCAAGTGCTGGGGGCAGGGTTCGTTTTTTACTTCGCCCTATATTTATAAACAGGACGTGCTTCCAATCTGACGACCCTGGCTTTCATGTGTAGGGTCTGGATAACGTGCGGTGGGGATATTTTGCCAAGTGCACTGTGCCGTATCGCGTTATCACCTTCAAGGTAGCCGGGGGGCTAATGTCAGACTAGCGCTCTGGAGCGACGCGTGCCGCTTTTCAAGAGCGCATGATTTTTTTTTTCTTTTGTTACCACTGAAGTGATAAGGAATTTGTGTGAGAACACAAACAAGTAAGCTTGGATGCATATTTTAGAGCGACTGATTCGCTTTCGAGTGGCTTCGTGGAGTGGCACAGCCGTCTTGGCTGATAGGTTAGTGGACCCGCAAAAATCCAAAACTACCGTATTTACACGGTTATAAGTCGACTCGAATGTGGGTCGACCCCCCCAAAATTGCATCTCTCTCTCAAAAAAAAAAAAAAAAAAAAAATGCAGGCTCAGAAAGCAGCTAGCCCGTTTGAACGCTGTGAATGAGCGCCGAGAGAGTTCTTCAGGCCCAGGGCACTCATGACAGACGGACGATTCAGCACAGCACAAAGAAAAGCTTTTGTATAGGCATGCGGAATAACCATGCGCTGTGGGTTGAGTGGGAAACTTTATTCCAAATCATAAGATCACATTCGCTGCGAGATGACAACCATCGAAGCTACCAGCAGAGGCCACTGCCGCGCCATATCAAAACAAACAACATGGCGGCTGACAGAAGCGGCCGCTCGCGATTTACTTTGATTCATTAGTACGTTACTCGCATTCAAAAAGTGTTTTGTTCGTCTCTAATAAACAAAATGAGTATTACTGCTCATTACTGCTTATACCGCTGCTCCCTCAGAATGAGTATTACTGAATCCCTTTAATCAATGCATAGCGCTGACGTAGGCACAGTCATATCACGTTGTTCAGTACACTTCCGAACGCGCTAGTGGAAGGTTAGGCACTCTAGGTACAGTGGACAAAGGGCACAGATCGGGAACGCCAACTTTCAAAGTCGGCATCACCTTTATTGACGCCAGAATGCATGCAATGGTAAACACTACGCTTCGACCATAACCATAGAAACGAGGGTGTTACACTTTCCCCAGTTCGTAGCACCCCTGATTTCTCATTTTTCTTGCCGTTGCAAGCAGCACAAAGTTTGATTTCAGTTCCAAGTCGACTCCCCAACATTGGATTGTCCAACTCGAAAAAAAGCGTTGACGTACAGCCGTGCAAATACGGTAGGCGTACTGCGTTGATGTATATATTGAATCATAGCTTAGGAACGTAGAAACAGCTTGTATATCCTAGAATCCCTAAAATAATTTTTAGGCTCAGTACAATCGCCTTTATGTGTATTGTGTGGATACATTTTTGTGCATTTTTGTCGGTTTATTTGACTGATAAACTAAATATTTGTACCTTTCACCAAACTGCTGTTATGTGTTTGAAAGAGAAGTCTATACGCTACAATTTTATGTATAGCAATGCTAAATGTGTCCAGTAACTCAAGAGGAAAAAAATGTTTTGTGGAAGCACTTGAAATTGGCCATTTCTCTGGTGTGACGAAAGAGTTCAACATGTTTTTGAGCTCCGCTAACGTTATGTAGGCTGGCTGGCAGCAAAGATAAAGGCTAGTAACCATCCGGATACAGCCCCACATTACAACTCACTGTTGTTTGTACGCGAGAATGCAGAAACTCTATTTAACCCTTTGAGGGTCGAATTTTTTCGCCAAATGCGACCCCCCAGGGTCGATTTTTTTTTATTCCTGATTTAAATTCTTCGGATGAACCTATTTCGAGAAAAAATTATCGTAATTTTTTTAGGGTAACCATGAAGTGACAAAAAAATCATTTGTGTTGTTACATATATGTAATTTATTCATGAGGAACACAAGAGAAATTCTAAATGAAAAGGAGAGTGTATCAAGCCGGCACCTTTTGAGTGAATCAGAATCAGATAGACATCAGTTTCGCGGGCGCAAAAAGCGGGAAGCGTCTGGAGGACGATACCGAAACCAGCCGCTGCGCGCGCGGCCGGATGTGGGAGCAATAGACGGCGCAGCGCTCATAAAACACACAAAAAAGGAGAAAAGAGCCTCATCAGTTCTGCAGACGACCTTGGTCTGTGGCAGGCACAAGAAGCGAGAGGCGCCCGGTGGGCGATATCCAGCGCGCCCCCTTGTTAGCGGATGCGCAAGCGATAGCCAGTGAGCCGCTGAAGTAAATCATAAAAAAATAAAAAGAAGAGCCATCGGCGCAAGAAAAAGATTTGACGTATTCCCGCAGTGTGGCACGACATGCCAAGGAAGAGATTTAGGTGAAAAAGGCGCGCTTTTTAAACATACAAGCAGTGCCGTACATGTGCATCATTGACCATTTTGCAAGTGTTTGCTGATGCCGTACATGTGTGGCCGTGACCCTCAAAGGGTTAAGAACAGGCCCCTCCGCGGATGACTTGAGTCAGCGATGGCGGCGACTCTGACAAGGCATTGTGTCGTGGCAGTTCGGATATAGGCTCTGAGTGAACTTGCTTTCACTAAGATATACATGGACGTGGTGCAGTTATTGTACATAATGAATGTGCATGCTTATTACAATGGTAGGTCTCGTTCAAAACTGATTTCGTCGTTGTCGTACCTGCCTTGCAAATGCCAACATGCAACCTGCTTGTATCGTCTTTCATCACAAAAACAAGAGCAGACAAACTGGACGGGACGAGAACACTAAACAGCGCTTGTTGTGTCTTTTTTTAGAGTTCTTGTCCTGTCCAGTTTGTCTGCTGTTGCTTTAAAGGGACACTGAAGTGATATGTAAACATTGCGGGATTACTAGCGCAAATTGTAGTCCGGAGTCCCCAGGCCATGTTTCGACCACTCTAGGCGCGTTTGCGCGATTTTATTTAGTAGAAAAACTAATTCGAAAATGCTGTCCTCCTCTCTTTACGCTCGCCCATTTTCTGTGGCGTTTTCGTGTGACGTCAGGAGGGGATGAGCTGGCAATTGGCTGCGCCACGGCTGCGCTACTGCACGGCTCCCCGGCCGACAGAGTCAGTTGGCCCAGCGTTTCGTCCGCCGGCCGCCGGCAGGTCGTCGCAATCAAGGAGGTTAAAAAAAAATTGCTTGGTCGCAATTCCTTCGCTTAGTTGAAACGAAGCCAGGACACGTTTGTGAATGGAAGAATGTGCCTTTCTTTACTTGGTTTGTTTGTACACTGTATCTAGCTCCAAGTCAAGGTCGCTTCACACGAGCGCTGCACAAGCGCACATGCGACGCTTCGCTGACTGGTACGCCAGTAGGAAAATATAAGGCCCCTTGAAGGCGGGAGAAGAGTCAGCGAAGTCAATATAGGTACTAAGGAAATAAAATCAACTGATATTTTTACCGTACAGCGTAAAACTAGGGCGCGGGAAGCACTTTTTTGCGCTGGGCGAACAAGCACAGCGGTCAGCAGCACGACTACGCATCTGCGAACGCTTTTCCGTCTACGAAATGCAATTGCTAGACGTGAGCTACTGGGGAAACTTGGGCGACGCTTACTGCACGATCGCAGTACAACAAATAGTCACCTAAGCTGCTTGAAATGCCAAAACTAAATAAAAGTGTAAACCGGCTGTACAATATATACCCTATATTAGCAAGGCCTTCGCGTCCCGCTCCGTGGCTCAGTGGTCTGGGGCGCTAGGTATGTCACCGCAAATGTTTTGCAAGTCACGAGTTCGAATCCCCGCGGGTACGTGCTTTTTTTTTTTTTTTTTGTAAGTTAACTTTTTTGTTTTCCGCCGATGTTTTCTATATTGAGTTCACCTTTTTTTGGGCTGCAACATTCATGGCTACACGAACTAGTTCACAAAACGCGCGCAGGCTGGCACTGGCGCGCTAGCGAGTTCTCGGTGGCGTGCTGTTGCCATAAGCACCGACTGCTTGCAGGCAGTGGGCACAGGCCAGAATGAACAGACTCTTGGCCTGGTGCGAACACGCTTTTTACGATACAGGCATGAGGGAGGCAAGCTCCAAATATGGGGGAAAAGCGCATGACATTTGGGCGTCTGCGGGTACGCGGAGGGCGTTCATGCACTGCGTAGGTCTCGGCTAGTGAATGGTACGACTACAAGCCGTCCTGGGAGGCTTATCTTGTGCATTTTACAGCCGATAACATGGCAGAAGCGCGGTACGATGATTACTGAGATATTGAGAATGCCCATCCAACAACGCCATTGGTTATGTTTTACAGAACCGAAACCGAAACCGAAACTTGTTTGATTGCTAACCTTGGGCATCGTCCAATCACGGCGCCCCTCCTCCCAACGTCACAGCCTTAGTTGGTGCGGCCGCCGCAAACCGCGCATGGTAGTTTTTCTTCTTTCGCGCTTTGTAAAATAATTACCGATTGTCAACCGGATAAACGATGAAAAGTGTGCTAATTTGAGCCAGTCTACGCAGTGCAAGCAAAAACCGGAGCTTGACAAATTCACTTCAGTGTCCCTTTAAGTATAGAGCACTTTAGGGGCTCGCCTTGTCGTCATAGCTTGCTCACTGCACCCAAATAGAGCCACACGGCGTTCCGTCGAAGCGGCTGTCGTCGTGACCATAACCCAGAGGCTTCGAAAGCCAAGTGGTTTATGTAGTCATAAGCATTCGAAACTCGTGAATCGCTGGCGTTTGTCATACATCTCCCTGTTGTTTAGCGCAAAGAAAACTGTAGGTACATTTGAGGCAAGATATACGTAATGGACCGGCAGCGCCCGCGTTAATTCAGTTAGGAACGCTCGTTGGGTTGGTTTTTACGGTAGTAAGCGAACGGCAGTGCAATGCGGGAGGAAAAGCAAGCATAAAAAGAACAGAACTGCCGCTGGCGCAGTTTCAGGCAGGGGGTGCATGAGCACTGCGAAGGCGGGAAATTTGAATTGCATTGGGTGACAGCAGTGAGCGGATAACGGCGCTACAGCCCATTATGGCGAATCACTGCTCTGCACTTCCGACAGCTTTCACCTTGACTGGAACATCTTTAATTTTTCGTGATGAGCAGCATCCGAATAGCCCAGTATTTCACCCTTTTACAATTGTATTCTTTTTCCTGCACCTTAAAATATTCCCTCAAATTTTACCCTGCCCAATGATTGCACCCCCAACTTCACATCAATTTTTCTAAAACAAGGTCTGATCATTATACTAGTAAAGGTTTTATATGGGCGCGAACGAATTCTCTTTGAAAACGTATATTGAAGCTTGCGGCCTTTACCTACACCCCTCACCTACTTGTTTTCAAATACGCTGTTTGTCTTAACTGGAAACAAAACTGCAGTCACCAAACTTACAAGCCAGATAGCACAGCAGGCCTGAATCACTGCAGGAGGTTTGAAATTGGCTTGTGGGTCTATTGTTGGCGGGCTGACAACACTGTATGGGCTCAGTACAAAAAAAGTTTAAATAACTATGTGTATGTGCGTGTGTATAGTATTGTATGTGTAATTGTGTGTACATAGCTTTAGTGGGTGAAAAGTCTTTTTTGCGCAATATTCTTTCCACGTTCTTGTCCCCTGCCCGTCCTGTGCAGTAGGGGACCTCCGTCTTCAGGAAGGGGTGAAGCTGCCATGCTGGGTCGAGCTGGTGCGGCTGTCCAGCGCCGAAATCGACCGGTGGTGCCGACCGGGGAGGCCACCGCAGTCTCGCCGGGGCTCCCAGACCAAGGAGAAGGACCGGCCACCGAGGGGCCGCAGGAAGCGAGGCCGTTCCACCGAGAGCTCGGCCGCCTCGTCTCCTGCAGCACACTCACAAGCCTCATCGAAACAGTGCGAGGACTCCGGTCTGGGTGGCCAGGACGCTGTGGGCGAGGACGTGCCAGTCGTACCCGCTGATGGAAGGGCAAGCAGGGCACAGAAGAAGCCCAGGACGCTGCAGGATGCCATTGGTGGGGACACTAAGAAGAGGAAGCGCAGGGCAGCTCGTGTAGAACTGGCTTCGAGTCCAAGCGCATCGGCGGACTCTGAAAGGTCCCGGAACTCACCAACCCCCCTCGCGGCGTCGCGCCAGGGGTCGGAGGAGCCCGGAGGTGGAAGCAACGGCCGGCCGTCTATCATCTGCCGGATTCGCATTCAGGGGAGAAACCGAGTGGTGGTCCTCCCTCCCAGGATTCGGCAAGATGGAGATGGTGCCGAGGGGTTCAGTGGACAGCGACCGGGAGACACAGATGCGCGCATGGTCGTGGAAACGTCGGATGTGCCTGTTCCCACCCTTCCGGGTTCAGAAAGTTCCAGCCCTCGTGCGCTGTTGAGTGCCTGTAGTGATACGAATGCAAGCCCTTCTGGGCCTACCACTGGGCTCGCTGGACTTTCAAGTGAAGCGAAATCCGGTGCAGAGGCTAGTTCGCCCGCGGTGCCAGCCCCTGTTCCTGCGGCCAAGTCTGGCGCTGTTGCCAAACGTGTCTCGTCTAAGAAACGCGGTCCGTCCTTGGGTGGCAGTCCTCTCGGAGGTACTGACACCGCACTTCTAGTCAGTGAGTTTGTCCGCTTGGAGCTGACAGACTCACCCACTGTAGATAGCAACACAGATAATGTAAATATGCCTTCCGAGGTGGTGTCACAGATGGGGGGGCCATCGAGTGGTCCTACATCAAGTAAAGGCCTGCCTGCGGATCAGTCGTCTAGCAGTACACGGCCAGCCACTCCTTGGGGCCCTTTTGCTCCCAAGACATCGCCACAGGCACTGCCCAGTGGCACAGATGCCACTCGAGAGACATTGGTGCCCACCACTTCAGTTGTGAGCTCAGAAGGAGGTACTGAGCAGTCAGGTCCCAGCCCTCTTAGCAGTGCCAGCAGTTCCCCTTTGGTGATCAAGCGGCGCCGCCGTAAAATGGCAAGTTCCAAACGGTCCCTAAGCAGCTCCCCTGCCAATGTGACAAACTTTGAGGCCGCTGGGTCAGCAGGAAGTCCTGACAGCCGCAGTGCCTCAAAAGTCACCACTCGTGGTAGGATCTCAAGAGGAAGCGCCCCTGGTTCTTCCACCAAGCAGAACTTGTCCGAAGAAAGCTGTCCGAGTGCGTCGCCAGGTTTAGCAACTTGCCCTGCCGGTGCGGATGGCAGAGCTTCTTCTCCTAGTCCGTTGCAAGGAAGCAGCAGCAGCATAAGTGCAGCATTAGTGGAGCCTTCCACAGCACCCGTTGTACCCGGAGCTAGTGACCCTGCTCAACCGTCGGAAGAAAGGTCAATGAGGTTGAGACGCCGACGGGAGCCTCCCAAGGAAAGCAGCAGTCCGAAGGTACCGGCTAGGCGAAGCAAGCGCAGGTCAACCTTTTCTGGCACGCCGCTGAGTGGTAACCTTGAAGCACCAGACATAGAGGATTTGTTGAGCTCGCCTTGTATGTCTCGGGGATTTGAGGTCAACTCGCCACCGAGCCAAGGCTTGGTTATGGACACGAGTAAACCGGAAACGGGTCTTGATGCATCAGAAGGCTCTGTTGGCAAACTGGCCACCAGAGGGTCAGTTAAAAAGAAAGACAAGCCGAAAGCTCTGGAGAACCATTCAAGCGCAGCAAGACTCCTAGAGACACAAGATCGAGCTCCTCAAGTCCTGTCACCAAAGGCAGGCTGCCGAAGAAAACGGGATCCTGCGCAGACGGAAGTGACGTCCCCGCTGTTACAGGAAGTACGGACACTCCTAGTGTAGCTTCACTGACTGATTCCCTCAAAGTTTCAAAAACTAGTCTTTCCGGAACAGAAAAGCCTGTCAGCACGTCTGAGAGTGTTGGTGATGAATCTCAGGAGGTAGGCGACCAAAGCGTGGCGCAGAAACCGCTCAAGAAGGTCCGCAAAAATCAGTCAAGGGTGGAAAAGTCAAACACGGTGCCCAGTGCCTCTGAAGAGGAAGCTGGGGACAGGAGCTCATCGGCTGCCAATGCCCGGAGGCTTACTCTGCGTAAAAGGCCTGCTAAAGCATCAGCGGACACTAGCAGCTCCCAAGTGTCAACCACAACGCGGTTGGGCAAGGTGCACAACGTTAAGGCAGCAGCCACTTCTGAGATAAAACCCGCAGAGTCCGACGAGTCCAATGCCCAACACCGTAAACCTGAAGACGCCGCACTTTCTAGCGGGCCACTGCGAAACAGCCCTCCGGGAGCTTCGGAGGAAGTGGGCCCTGACAGGCTGTGTGGGCCATCGAGTCCTGTTGCAGTACAGGACAGCACCAACTTTGACGAGCTTGCTGCTGCAATAGCAGGCTTGAACGCCGACTTCCAACCGAAGAACGCAGACGATTCGGTCCCAACACCTATTGTTCCCGATGTTGTGGATGGCGGTTCGTTGCTAAACAGTACGCCTAACGTCGAAGCAGCAAGCGCTCCTAGCTTTGGTGCGTCTTTGAGCAGCATTTCTGTTGATACCGGTCGCTCCCAGCTGGACTCGGGGCACAGCCAGTCCGAAGCAAGGGATTCCAGTTCACCAGTAGGCGTCGTCAGTGAGGCAGGTGAAGCTGGTTGTGTTGCGCAGCCTGCAGCATTCGAAGTACGATCTGACAGCGGCCAAGTTGCCCTCTCTGACCTTGTGGAAGACGATAAACCAAAGAGTGTGTCAAGTAGAGGCTCTCCTATCCTTGAAAATGGTCCTTCAATTGGAGTCGAAGGGAAAGCAAGGAGTCTTGAGTCAGTGGCCCAGTCTGCACATGTAAAGACAACTGCTGCTGTTGCAGCGACGACGCCAAGTGACAACGCCGACGCCGTCCAGAAGGCCCCTGTGGAGTTGGCGGGCACCCCCAATCACGGCGAGCCAGTATCTCGGTCGCCACGGGCAGGTGTTGTGTCGCATGACATGTCGCTCAGCGACAGTCTGGCTTGTCTCTTAGATTCGAGTGCTGCTGACATGTTTTTCCTGCCCAGCCAGCCCGATGAAACGGGTCTTGATCGTTGCTCCACTGATGACGAAGGTGACGTTTCCAAGTCAACGTCCAAGCCAGAAGGACAAGGAGCGTCGGAGGAACCGGTGAATGCTGAGGGCAGAGAGGATGCAACAGGATCTGCAGTTGGCTCGGACAAGGTTGTTCAGGGCAGTTCTGGTGGTGAGGCTTCGGGAGGGGGCAGCGCTGTCCTCGAGAAGAAAGATTCCTGGGACAGCTGGCCTGATAACTCGAGCGGGTTGCTGAGCTCGGGTGACCTTGAAGTCCTTGAGGCAGTGGAGGCTGAGGAGCTTGAGGATGGCGCTGCAGGTGGCTCTCCCAAGGGGAGCGGCTCGGTTCGCACTGCTGACGAGGTGTCCGACGACTGCCTGCCCCTGGGCTCGGACGATGACAAGTGGGTCCTCCTGGATGAAGCGGAAGACGAGTCCGTTGAGCTGTTTGCGTCTTCTGAGGGGGCAGTGGGGAACAGCCCTGTGGGCAGCCCAGAACGTGGGAGTGAAAGCGGCGGTGAGGACGTCGTCGGGCCAGGAGATGAGGCTGGAGAAGTTGAGGCTGCGATCGAGGACGCTGGCAGTGCCGATGATGTTGCGGACGTTGGTGGAGTGAGCCCTGCTCATGATGTGGACTCTGAGGACCCTGGTAAGGACAGCAAGGAGAGCAGTGGTGAAGACATTGGCAGGAAAGGCCACAGAGAGGCTGCTATTGACGAAGAATTTGTCGATAACACGAGCTCTGAGCAGTTTGGTAAGGACAGTAAGGAGAGCAGTGGTAAAGACGGCATCAAGGACCACGGAGAGGCTGCTTCTGATGAAGACTTTGCCGATGACACTTGCTCTGCGGAGAATACCGAGTTAGATTGCGAACCTAGCCCTGGTGCTGAAAATGCAAAGCTTGTGGAGACTGTCGTTGCGATGAGCACGAAGGTGCCGCAAGTGGAGGTCACGAGACTGGACGATGTTGAGGCTGAGAGTGAGCTTGGCCTGTTGTTTGCCAAGGCAAAGCAAGCATTGATGCACCGGAAGAGACCCCCTCAAGAGGCCCCTGGCCAACAGGGCTGCTATAGATTACTAAAAGAGGCTGAAGGGTTTATCAAAGATATTGACTCTGCCTCCGCTGAGCGAGTTCAGAAATGTCAAAAGAAACCACGCAAGGGCCTCTCACTGTCCAGTCGACAGAAAACGTCTGGTAAAGCGAAACAAACTGATCAGGCCCATGGCGATGCGAAGAGTGTCTCGAGACATCGAAGGGAACCTGGCCAACAAGGGATCCAGGACAACCCAAAAGAAACTGCATCAGTTGTGGAAGGTGGAGAGAGTGCTTTGGTGGTGACGGTCGTAGAGTGCCCAAAGGCATCGCCGATTACCTCCCCTGCGTCTGGCCAGCAGGCCACCTGTGATATGATAGAAGCAGCTCCGGTGATTGTCGGAGATGGACAGTGTGCTTCAATGGAGGGGGCCGTGAAATGTAAGGAGGAACCCCCCACCCGTGTATCCAGCGAGCGGAGCACCTGCGATAACGCGGAAGAAGCTGCATCAGTCGAGCATGTCTCAGTGAAGGAGACCCGGGAACACCAGAATGAACCTCACGGGGACCCTTTGGAGACCAGCCTGCAGGAAAGCTCCACAAGAGTTGATGATGCCAGTTGGGTCAGCAGTGGCGAGGGGAGTGCTCTTGGCGACGTGGCTTTCGACTGTCAGGGGGTACCCCAGAGGGACGCCACCGAAACCCCGTGTCATCCCTCTGGGCCCTGCGCACAAGCGGAAGAAGCCACGTGGGTCGGCGGAGATGCGGACTGCACTTCAGCAGAGATGGCCTACCCTCCGGATGAACCAGCGGCGGAGACGGCCAAAGTTCCTGGACTGTTTGAGCAGTCCCTGGACCTCAGCGAGCTTCCGGATGCCCTGGAGCGCCTCCTGGGCACAGTGCCACTTCCAGAACTGGATGCCGACTGCTTCAGCCTCGGTGCCGAGCCCGTCAACTGGCTGGCGGCCGAGCGGAGCAAGCCCTCTGTGGAAGCCAAGGAGGAGCTCTTGGAAGAGGACAGCGTGCTGCAAGACCTGGCCCAAGGGTGCTCGCTCACCAACGAGGGCCTCGTGGCGCTGGTGCCCGCGCAGCCTCCACCGCCGCGCTGTGGCCTGCTCCCCCGCGACAGCGCCGCAGCTCGAAAGCGGGGCCTTCGCAAAGGCTTCGCCTTCTGGCAGAAGGCCAAGCTGCAGGCCTTTGCGAGTGCCTCGTGCTTCGAGGTGGACTTTGAGCACAACCCCGAGCTGCGCATTGCCTTCTGCCGCGAACGCACGGTGGTGCTGACGCCGGCCCGGTGCCCGCCGAGCGGCCCTTGGTTGGCTCGCCGACCGCGCCCCGAAGAGAACGGCGGGAGCCCCGGCAAGCTGGCTGCGGGCGAGGCCGGTCTGCTGGACCCGTCCACGCCTCCGGCGACGCCGCCGACCGGGCTGCCCGTCACGCCTCCGGCTGACGCCCGGGATGTTTCTGTGGACACGTCCCGGGACACACCTTCGAAGCACGAGGTGAGCACACATTGGAGCCTCCTTAGCTCTTTCACTCCGGCGCCATAGGTAATCGGAAGCTGGCTTCCGATGATTTTAAATCTCCCGCAAAACCTAAAACCCGCGCTCCACAGATAACTATCGCCATCTGGTGTGTTCATTGGCAACTTCTCTTTCAGTTTTGGTTTCGTTTGTTTATGTGTCGCGTGTGGTGACGGTGTAGCAAGAGAAATTTGAACCGAAGGTAGAGGGGATTAGGAGGAAAATGGTGTCGGGTTCGCGCCGCGTTCCGCACAGTTGGACTGTGCGGAACGCGGAAAGCAATTCGGCAGCTCCTGCTGTTGATTTTTCTGATTCCAGCAGCAGTGATAAGTCAAGCAACGATGTGGGATATTCAGATTTCAGTTTGGACGACGAAGCTCCGGTTCAGGTGCCTGGCACTTCAACAAGCGCTGGCAGGTAATTTCTGTTGTGACTGCGCGCTGTATTTATAAACAAAACGTTCCTCTTATCTGACGACTGCGGTTTTACTTTTGTGTTTATGGTCTCGACAACGTACGGCCTGGGTATTTTGCCAAATGCACCGCGCCGTATCGCGCTATCACCTTCAAGATAACCTGGCGCTCGTGTCAGATTAGCGCTGCAGGGCGATGAGCAACGCTTCTCGAAAGTGCTGGATTTTTTTTCTTGTTTTTTACCACCGAACTGATAAGGATTTTGTGCGAGAATACAAAAGAGTATGCTTGGATGCACATTTTACAGACTCACTCACCCTTGAGTGCCTTCGCGGCGTGGTACAGCCGTCAGTTCCGCTAGGATGACGGGCCCTCAAAAATCAAAAACGTGGTGTACACTGTTGATTTATATATTGAATCATAGCCAAGGAACGAAAAAACAATTTGTATATCTTAAAATTCCTGAAATAATTTTTAGTCTCGGTAAAATTGCCGATTTGTGTTTTTTGTATACTTTTCTTGGGAGCTTTTTTCTGATTACTTGACAAATAAACTGTAAGTAATCGTACCTGTAACAAAACTGCTGCTTTGTGTTTGGAAGAGCAATCTATGCGCTACAATTTCATGCATAGCAAGGCTAAGTGCGTCCAGTAGCTCAAGAGAAAAAAAAACATTTTGTGGAAGCACTCAAAATGTGCCGTTTTTCCGCCGTAACAAAATAGTTCAGAGACTTGAGGACTGAAAATTTGCCAAAAAGTCAATTTTCTGTATTTAAAGGGGCACATGGGTCTTTGATCAAAAACTTTATTTTTATAGTTACGATGGTAAAAATGGGAGGGCATGTGTAGTATTTCATTCTGATTGTAGATATAAAATTTGTTTTTGTGTAAAACGGCCACATTCAGGTGTATTGGGCTTTTTACATTTGGTTCTTTGGCAGCTTGTGTAAATAAAAAACTGCCGCAGTGATGCAGCTGAACAAGGTACCAGTGAACTGTGCACAGATCAAGGGGTGCAATAAGACTAGCAGTATTATTCTACCTTATCTGTGGCAGAAGTTGCGACCATTTGATGTTTGGGCATGGAAGGTGCGAACCAGAAAAACCAGTTTTGCCTTCCAAGCCCAAACTTCAAATGGTTCAATAGCAAATGGTCCAATTGGGCCACGGGCCAGCGCTGTCGACGACGGAAATATAAGGTATACAGTCAAACCCGGATATATCGAACTCGCAAAAAACGGTCATTAGTTCAATATATCGTATAATTCGATATATAATGTTTAAAGAATTTGACAATGCACAGAACGTACCTCATCACTAACTGTTGTTTACTTGCAAGATACATGCTCCGCGGGCACGCTAGCGCGAGAAATAGTCTCCGATCTTCTTTTGCTTCATCATTTTCGAAGCATTGTTGAGCACATACTTTTCAACATTGTCAAGTGACTCGAAACAGCTGAGCCCACAGCCTTCTATTGCCGCGCAGTGGTGGCGAAGAACGCTCAGCGCATGAAGAGCATCGGAACATGGGGGCGGGGCGGAACTCGTCGAGTCCTCACAGTTGAACACAGATGAACAAGGCGTACCGATGCGTCGTGAACCGCGAAAACACGAAAAGGGAAGCATGCGTAGAAGCGAGGGGGGAGAGAGCCCGCCGCGCGAGACTGGCGAGACAGCGGGAGAGTGTGGTCCAACCACTATTTCCAGGGGGTGGCTGTCAGAGCGAGCGAGAGCGCGAGCGCTTGGGCTAAGTGACTTTTCAAACTGTGGGAGGAGGCGTAGGCAGCTCGCCCAGCTGCCGCGCGGGAAAGCCAACTTCGGGGGCAATCTTGCGCTGCCGAAGTTCGATATAAAGGTTGCGGCTGCCTTTTTTGTTCGATGTAGCCGTACTTTTTGCTATATATTCTCCCGGTAACATTATAGTGCACAATAATTGTTCGATATATGGGATAATTCGATGTAAACGGGTTCGATATAGTCGGGTTTGACTGTATTATGTATAACCAGTCTACAGTTTTGTTTAGTTTTAGCGTTTTGAGCAGCTTAGGTGACTATTTGTTGTACAGCGCTCGTGCAGTAAGCGTCCCCCAAATTTCCACAATATCTCACGTCTAGCAATTGCATTTCTTAGCCGGAAAAGTGTTTGCAGATGCGTAGTCTTGTTGCTGACCGCTGTGCTTGTTCTCCCAGCGAAAAAAAGTGCTTCCTGCTCCCTAGTTTTACACTGTACGGTAAAAGTGTCAGTTGATTTTATTTCCTTAGTACCACTATTGGCTTTTCTGACTCTTCTCCCGCCTTGAAGTGGCCTTAGGTTTTCCTACTAGCGTACCAGTCAGCGAAGCGTCGCATGTGGCTTGCGCAGCGCTTGTGTGGAGCGACCTGGACTTGGAGCTTGATACAGTGTACAAACTAATAAACTGAAGAAACAAACACTCTTCCGTTCACAAACGTGTCGTGGCTTAGTTTCAACTGAGCGATAAACGCTGGGCCAACTGACTCTGTCGGAAGGTCAGCGAGCCGGGCAGTAGCGCAGTCGAGCCAAGTCATCTCGTCCTGGCGTCACACGAAAACGCCAAAGAAAATGGGCGAGGATGCAGAGAGGAGTACAGCATTTTCAAATTGATTTTTTTACTAAATAAATTAGCGTAAATGCACCCAGAGTGGTTGAAACGTGGCCTACGGACTCTGGACTACAATTTGCGCTAGTAATCCCGCAATGTTTACTAATCACTTCAGTGTCCCTTTAATACAGAAAATTGACTTTTTGGCAAATTTTCAGTTTGACTTTTCAACAGACTTTTCACATTGATGGGCAATTTCGTTGCGGGGATTTGAATTTCAACACACAAGGAAAGGGTAGAAAATACATCCCACTGTTGTATTTCTTGGAGGTGGCTTTAGGTACTCCCTAGGACAATGTAAGGTCTGGCTGGGAAAGTAGCTGATAAATCGTCACTACTTCCTCAGCTTTCCTAATATCTCGCCCAGTTGTTTATAGTTTTCTTTGAAATTGCACCGCTGTTATTGAGAAACGGTAGCATTTTCGAATTGTTGTTTGTATTTTGTTTTTATTGCCGGTTTAATTTACTTTCGTATTTTCGCGCGCATAACCCGCACCAAAAGTGCGAAAATTTCAGTGGCAAAGTAGGGGTGCGGACAGTAACTGGGGTTTTTCCTTTAGTGCAGTTTCGCGGCAATGCGCGTCGTGCCGTAAAGCTCCTATGCAGTAACACTGACTAAGCCTTCCATGGCAGCGATTGCACAAAACATACAAAGGGCAAGGAAGAATTGATATTGCACTGTTCTGCAAGTGGGTTGCTGAGGCACGGAGGGTGATTCCAGGTGAGATGGTGCAACAAAGCTTCGAAAAATGCTTCTTTTTCGGCGGTCTGAAAGTGGGGTGGCGTATTACATGCAGGGGTGGGTTGTATGTGTGAAAATACGGTAACTCTTTTTTTCTCAAAGGGTTGAAAGTTGGTCGACCAGATTTTAGGGGAAATCCCCAAGGTGGAGTAAGTTTCTGTAAAGGAAAGTTTGACATCCACCTAAATGCAGCCGTATGGCTGCATTTAGGTGGATGTCAAACTTTCCTTTACGGTTGAAAGTTGGGCGAGTTGGTGATGATGCATCTCAAAAAATAAACAAACTGCGCACAAATTAACGGGGACAAGGACACATGAAGACAGCACAAGCGCAGACTCGCAACTAGTTTATTATTGACACACATCAAAGCCTTACACACATCAAAGCCCAATCGACACGCCCCACATGCATCACAGTTCTCAGTGCATGTACAAAAAACCGTAACAACAAAACCACAAAACCGTCAGGGGACATGTGGGGTTAATCACAAAAAGAAGTTGGTACCGTGTGCTGGGGGTCGTTTATTCGATCCCACTTGCCTGTGGGAAAGTATGCATTGGCCAAACGGGGGGACGGTGTTTAATTAAATGTCAGGCTAAGGGAACATAACTATTCAAGAGAAAAACACGACGTGAGCAACTTGTCTTCCACTGCCGGGCATGCATTCCTGATTGTGTCCCTGTGATTGAGCCCACAGCCATTTTATTCTGGCATAATAACCAGCAGACGTGAGAGAATGTAGAAGCCAGCCACATCTTAAAAGCTTGTTCAAATTGCATCAGTCGTCTGTCTATTACCCTGCTTAGTTGAGAAGTCGCATACTTAGATGCGCAGTAAGCGCGATTTCGGTGCCTCCTCTGGGCATGCGTGATGGGGGAAAGGTAACCCATACGTGATACGGATATCTTTTGCTGTTTTTTTGCCATTTGTGTGCCTCAGAGTTTGTTTTGTGGTTTTGTTGTTACTGTTTTCTGTACATGCGGTTGAGTGCGCCGAGAACTGTGACGCATGTGAGGCCGTCGATTGGGCACTAGTTGCGAGTCTGCGCTTGTGCTGTCTTCGTGTGTTCTTGTCCCCGTTAATTTGTGTGCAGTTTGTCTGTTTCTCTTTTCTCACTTAGCTGATACTATTTCAACTCATCAAACCGGTTCGTGAACCAAATCAAGCTTCCGAACCAGTTTGTGAACCGGTTCAGTAATGTGATATAGTAGAACCAGAACTCAACCGGTACAAAACGAGTTTGCCTGAACCGTAACCGGATTGGCGTTTTTCTCAGTTCACAAAACTGGTGTCTCACCCTGTCTCTCTCTCTTTCTTTTTTTTTGCGCGAGTCGAAGTCAGTGCCTGTCCTGCGCACCTTCCCTTGGTCCTTGCCTGTAATGCGCGGCAGAAGACTGTCGGTGGAATTGCCTGGACTCTGTTGTCCCTTTTGAACGAAAGCACCCTATCCGGTTGTTTGCGCAGGCCAGCAGCTCTCAACTGGACGGACCCACAGCCCGTTTCGCCCTCAGCGGCGCACGGTTGCCTGCTGACACGGTGGTGAGGGGGGGGGACCTCTTTCTTTTCTTGGCTTGAGTATGGGGGGTTGGGGTGTGCTCGCGTAGCACTTAGCGTATTTATACGAATCTAATGGGCCCGTGTTTTTAACAGGCGCCTAATTTTGGGGGCGGGAATATTAACAAGTGCAAAGGGTCTCTTCACAACTGATTCAGATTTTGGGTGTAAGAACTGGGCTGATTACCGTATTAGGACAGCTCTCATCACCCTGCATTCGAAACATACTCTATAGTAAGCCTCCCAATGGAACTGCCTTCTTGAACTCGAGTCGCAGAAACTCTGGAAAAATATAAAAAAATGTTCTGCAAGAGACTGGCACGGAGCGACAGTTCACTGTAGAAGGGGGCGAACTGCATAGTACTACGCAAGTTTGCTGCTGTTTCTTTTTTGTCAGAGCAAAGTGTGGGCTCTCTATGCTAAGGCGGTTCACTTAGGGAGAGATGCGAAAGGGGCTGCACACAAAACGATCCTGGCCTGCCAGTCTTGGTGAACTTTCAGCGGCAAGTTTGGAAATTCGTGTGAGGTGCAAAAGCCAGGTCTCTGACAAAGGGAAGGGGGCAGCCAGCTCTGCTGTTTTTCCAGCCTTGTACTAGTGCACGCCGTGCAAATTGTTTTTCTTTCTTTTTTGTACGTGCATGCACTGCTGTAGTGTGCAATACCTTGAATGCTGCATTGGATTTCTTTTGTTACCTGGGTGGTTGCCATGGACCTCGCGATTCTTGACTCTTTGCTCACGCAAACGTGCGATTATGGTTGCCTTGGCGTGTCCGTATTGATAAGCAACCGCCAGCGCTGTTTCACCTGGCACTCAGTTCTAATGCTCGTGCAATATTGGGATGTATTTTCCTGAAAGAAAGGCACGCGCTAGATTTGAATAAACGCGGTATTTGTGTACTTCTGGTAGCTGTAAAGGCTATTGTATCATGGCACCGAATAAAAGGGGGGGGGGGAAGGAACCAGGGGTACAGGGGGAAGAGGGTTGCATGACTGCAACGTAACATCAAAAACAGCTGCTATGAGAGCAACCGGTCAACAAAAGGCTTAAGCGAAATTCAGTCAGGAAGCGTTGGCAAAAAAAGTAAAAGCACCACTTGACATTTGTGATCCAGCCTCCCAGATAGGAGGCGTATTCACAAAATACAGTGAAGTAACACTAGGCAAAACAATTGACCACATCTTTCCGCGGGGGGAAACCATGGGGTGATGTGACGCATCTTGGCGGTGCTTGTTACGGTTGTGCCGACCATCGCGGTAGCAGACCTGTTAGTCTTCATTCAAATCATCGGTGGTCATCAGATGTCATCGGAGCGGCGCGGCGGTGGAGCGACTGAGCAGAGTGGCGCAGTTATCGCGTTTATATGTACCGCGCGTTAACAGTGAGGGGAATGAGAGGGAGCAACGCATGCGCATGTGTTAACCGAGCGCTAACGCACGCTGACGCACAGTTGGCGTTGCGGTCAGAGCGGGCGCTAACACACAGATGGCGCTGCGGTGAGAGTGGCATTACAGCGCAGCTGGCGTGGCGAGGAGAATGGGGGAGGGGTGCGGACTACGGATGGACGCCGGAGGGACAAGGCGAGTTAAAGAGATGCGTCGCATCTAAAAAAAAAGGGCAGAAGGGGAATGGTGTGTTGTAATCAGCCCGAGTCATTTGGTGCAGTTAAGTTGTCCTGATTCCAGATGGGAAACTGTGGCGGGATTACGGTGTTAACGGAGGGGTTATGGTTGGGCAAGTTTGTGACAGCGCAGTCGGTGTAAGGAATCCGGTAATGTGGCTCCCTTTTTTGGTGTTGGGGTCCTGAAATGAGTAATTCGGGGGAACGAAATGAAGGGACAGCTTTGCGGGTCTTTCACACTGTTTGTGGCTAATGTGTTTGGGTGAAATTAAGTCGTGAAAGTCACTTTCATGTTGGTGAAATGGAGCTCGTACAATACAGTGGGTGAGAACATGTATGTAGTCAGTCCACAGTAATTGGATGGAGGGCTACTTGTGGGATCGGGCCGTGGTCGCTTTTATTCCTCGTAAATTTCAGACGTACTATTTGTGAATCAAAATGTCAGCATCGATATCGCAGCTGAATCGACCAAGGTTTGAACCTTGAAACGGTGTCGCTCAGTGACCTACGCTTCTTCCTCTGTGGCCAGCGGCGATCCTACAGGGTGTTGTCTGCCCTCTGGGAGCAAGGTTGCACTGAGCCCACAGCAGCAGCGGCATCACTATTGAGCACATGAGGCCGTCGTTGCTACCATTGGTACTGTTGGTACCAGGGGCAAGAAACTGTATCAGTGGGCTCCATGCTCTATAGAAAAGGTGTTGGCGTTACCGTCACTGTGGGCTGGTTCCGTCCTTGGCTTGGTCGAGAAAGGTAAGAATCTTGTTGCCAGGACAGTGTCACGCAGTTGGTTGGAGGAAACGTAGGCCAGAGGGTCTTGGGACCGAAGGAGAGAGAGACTGGAGTACTGTCTGAGGCGGGGCCAGTTGGTTCATGCTGAGCAGCAGAGCAGCGCACAAAACAGGGAGTAATGAGGACCAACTCATCCTCAGCCCATCTACGCCTACTGCAGGGCAAAGGCCTCTCCCATAGCTCGCCAATAGCTAAACTGAACTAAACTAAGGACTTCTCAGATAATGAATGGCAGCCTACCATTGTCCCTGAAGAAGAAAGTGTATGACAGCTGCATCTTACCGGTACTCACCTACGGGGCAGAAACTTGCGAGGCTCCGCTAAGGGGTTCAAATGAAGTTGAGGACGACTCAGTGAGCAATGGAACGGAAGATGATAGGTGTAACATTAATGGACAAGAAGAGAGCGGAATGGGTGGGGGAACAAATGCATGTTAAGGACATATTAGTAGAAATTAAGAAGAAGAAATGGACGTGGGAAGGGCATGTAATGCGTAGGCAAGACAACCGTTGGTCATTAAGGGTAACAGAGTGGATCCCTAGAGAAGGCAAGCGTTGCAGGGGGCGGCAGAAAGTTAGATGGGCAGATGAGATCAAGAAGTTTGCAGGGATAAATTGGTTGCAATTAGCGCAGGACCGGGATGCAGTGGGCGTAGATAGGCTGATGATGATGAAACTAAGGACTGACTAAAGCGAGGGGTGCTGTTGGCCTCTGCTGCCCCCGCAGGAGGAGCGTGGGCGGACGCTGACGCTGCTGAGCGTGGAGGTGCACGTGCGGACGCGGGGCGAGCTGCAGCCGGACCCCGCCCAGGACCCCGTGCAGTGCGTGCTGTGGTACGCCCGGGGGGGCCCCCGGGGGGGAGCGCCCCAGGCGGGCGCCCTCTACTGGCTGCACTCGGGCAGCGACCCCCGGCTGGCCGAGGGGTCCCTGCTCCTGCCCCGCACGGGGGTGACCAGCCTGCAGGGGGAGGCCCTGCACTCCGAGCGGGACCTCCTGGCTGCCCTGGTGGAGCTGGTGGCCAGGTGAGGGGCCCGGGGCGTCTGGGCCAGCGATCGCACCGGGGTCAATGACGTACTGTCGGCGTCAAATGAAACGCGAACACGAAAATATGAACTAGAATGTGCAAAATTGGAAAATACTGTTCGTAGAGTTCATATAATGGGACGCTATTGGTATGTTTGGAAATCCACTTTTCCCAACTTCGTTTTTGTAACTAAGCCACGCGTCATTTTGGCTTGCATGGAAAGAAATCGCGCCATTTGTGTGTTCAGGTTCAAATTTTCGTGTTTGCGTTTCATTTGACGCCGATAGTGCGGACATCATGTATGTATCATGTGTACGTGATGTGTATAGGGGGTATTCGTTGAAAAGTTTAGCTGTCAATTTCTTCGCGTGGCAACACTGGAAACGGCCACAGACGTGGCCGATGCACCACGGACATGGCGCGGCTTGGGCCACTGCGCCCGCACGCTGAAGAAAAAAAAAAAAACACCGTCGTGCGTCGTCTGCTCCGTTTCAAGCCGATTCTCAATGGTGGCGTCAACAGAGATGTTATTAATCGCACTCACATCGGACTCGAGGCAATACTTTGCGTTCGGTGAGGTAGAGTTTGTTAACGTGCAACACAGTCATGTGCTTAGCACGGACAAGTACCGCCATCCCGCGAAGCCCAATGTAACGAGCCACGGCGCACTCACACGGTCGCCTGCATGCGTGCCTCACCAGTGAATACAAGCAATACGTACGATCTTGTTCAGTATCTTCTCCGGTATGTACCGTACTGGAGAAGATTAACCAAAGGCATCGGGATCATCATCAACACTGTGCAGTCCTTGTGTCAGTGTGAGCAGCGTCGTCATCAGCACAAAGACAGTTTAGAATCCACATCGCTTTCGTTGGGAGTTACAGAGGTAGAAGGTTGAATTTGTGTTGGGAAAAAAAAAAAAAAAGACGCCATGTCTTCTTGGCATGCGATGTCATTTGTTGTAGCGTTCTCATAGATAGAAATTAACATAACGGTTGTACTGAAAGTGACTGAGATTTTGATTGTTGGTGTATATGTGCTGCACTTTATTCGCACATACCGCGCATACTTCATTCATTAAAATCTCTTCTTTGCAGCTGAATCCTCCAAATGAACGTTAACAAGTACGCAGTGCATATTACATAATGTATTTGATATTCAAATATGCATACACGGGCAGTGCACCACATCAACAATACAGAACGACAAAAGGAATTTTCACTTACATATTTTCACTGCTCACATGTCTTTTCGCAGTTTGCAGACGCATAATTATCGTTGTAGTTGCAGTATTGACACTTATAAAATGCAAAAAAAAAACTCCCCCCACCTCCCCGAAGGGGATCGTGCGGAAATGCGAATGCATTGGGTGCACCGATGAGTGCGCTGCGGCAAGCAGTCACGGAGAGAGGCGCGCGCTCCACTGCATTTATATATATTTTTCCGAGCGCAGCGAGCGGAGAGAGGGTACGCGGAGATGAGAGAGAGACCCGCGCAACACGCCCGCCCCGCGCGCGAACTCTCTCCGCCGAGCTCCGCGATGCGAGCGCCCTCACACGCCCGAGCGCGCTCCTCTTCTCCACTCACTCTCCACTACTCCGCCCGAGCTCTGCGATGCGAGCGCCCTCACACGCCGAGCGCGCTTCTCCTCTCCCCTTGCCCTCCGCTACTCCTGCCCGAGCTACCACGTGCTCCGGTTGCTAGGCGCGCCACAGCTGTTGCTAGGGGCGAGGAGGAGCGCGGAGAGATAACACCTGCGGGCGCGCACGCCAGCCAACGCACGACAACCCCCGACTAAGAAATGCATTCGCATTTAAAAAAAAAATAATCGCGGCAATAGCGCATCCCCCCCTCTCCCCCTTCCCCCCTAAAAAAAAAATTCACAGCATATCCACGGGGTGAATGATGATGAGTGGGCGAAGCTCCTGAGGGGAAATCATCGGTAAAACCGTGACTCTTCAGTGAAAGTTCGCCCACTGCATCTGTGTCCGAACGTAACGTCTAGAAAGTCTCGCTTAAACCGCGCGTCGGCACCTTGGGGCTCAGCTCGCCTGATGCGTTTTGCAGACGCCTCACGAGCTCTCACTGCATCGGGGTCTGCCTGCCGATACGCGCGCTTTCTCGCCGCTTCCCGTTCTCTGACGTTTTGGAGATCCTCTTCGCGCCGCAGCCGTGCCGCTTCGCGTACGGCAGGGTCCTCGCGCCGTTGCCGTGACGCTTGGGCCTCTCGTTCTCGAACGCTGGGATCTTGGCGGCGGCGTCGCGCAGCCAGACGACACGCTTCGGCCTCCCGCTCTCGTACGGCAGGATCTTGGCGGCGGCGTCGCGCAGCTTCACGGAGCGCTTCTGCCTCGCGGGCTCGCACATCTGCAGCCTTATCCATCGGGCGACTCCGAGCGCGCGCCAACAGCGAACAGATTTTATTACAATTCTCCCCGCCATCTAGTAAACAATCCAAGAACTAAACTAGAGGTAGCCACGCCATCTAGTAAACAATCCAAGCACATCTTTTCATCATATACAAGTACCGCCATCTAGTAAACAATCCAAGAACTAAACTAGAGGTGGCTACATACATACGTCGAGGATGGACAGACCCACGCCCTAAGGAGCTTCGCCCCTAAAAAACGGCCAATGACGGCCGGTTTTAAGTATGGACCAGAAACCGACCCACTGTCTAAGAAACCTCTCGGGCGGATCAAAAACCGGGCATGTGGCTACATGGGTGTCGGCAGGATTTTGTCTTGAGGGGGGCAAAGCCATTGTATTGAGTGGAAAGAGGGCGATGGGCAATTGTTCTAGGGCGGCTTATTGGGAGGGGAGGGTGGGGAGTGCCTCCTTGCACCCCCCTGCCGACACCCCTTATGCGTATCGTAAGAAATACTGCTTACATTCAAAGTACGTGAGCCTTAAAGGGACACTGAAGTGATATGTAAACATTGCGGGATTACTAGCGCAAATTGTAGTCCGGAGTCCCCAGGGCATGTTTCGACCACTCTAGGCGCGTTTACGCGATTTTATTTAGTAGAAAAACTAATTCGAAAATGCTGTCCTCCTCTCTTTACGCTCGCCCATTTTCTGTGGCGTTTTCGTGTGACGTCAGGAGGGGATGAGCTGGCAATTGGCTGCGCCACGGCTGCGCTACTGCACGGCTCCCCGGCCGACAGAGTCAGTCGGCCCAGCGTTTCGTCCGCCGGCCGCCGGCGGGTCGTCGCAATCAAGGTAGTTAAAAAAAAATTGCTTGGTCGCAATTCGTTCGCTTAGTTGAAACGAAGCCAGGACACGTTTGTGAATGGAAGAATGTGCCTTTCTTTACTTGGTTTGTTTGTACACTGTATCTAGCTCCAAGTCAAGGTCGCTTCACACAAGCGCTGCACATGCGACGCTTCGCTGACTGGTACGCCAGTTACCAGTAGGAAAATATAAGGCCTCTTGAAGGCGGGAGAAGAGTCAGCGAAGTCAATATAGGTACTAAGCAAATAAAATCAACTGATATTTGTACCGTACAGCGTAAAACTAGGGCGCGGGAAGCACTTTTTTGCGCTGGGCGAACAAGCACAGCGGTCAGCAGCACGACTACGCATCTGCGAACGCTTTTCCGTCTACGAAATGCAATTGCTAGACGTGAGCTACTGTGGAAACTCGGGCGACGCTTACTGCACGATCGCAGTACAACAAATAGTCACCTAAGCTGCTTGAAATGCCAAAACTAAATAAAAGTGTAAACCGGTTGTACAATATATACCCCATATTAGCAAGGCCTTCGCATCCCGCTCCGTGGCTCAGTGGTCGGGGGCGCTAGGTATGTCGCCGCAAGTGTTTTGCAAGTCACTAGTTCGAATCCCCGCGGGTACGTGTTTTTTTTTTTTTTAAAGTTAACTTTTTTGTTTTCCGCCGCTGTTTTCTATATTGAATTCACCTTTTTTTGGGCCGCAACGTTCATGGCTACACGAACTAGTTCACAAAACACGCGCAGGCTGGCACTGGCGCGCTAGCGAGTTCTCGTTGGCGTGCTGTTGCCATAAGCACCGACTGCTTGCAGGCAGTGGGCACAGGCCAGAATGAACAGACCCTTGGCCTGGTGCGAACACGCTTTTTACGATACAGGCATGAGGGAGGCAAGCTCCAAATATGGGGGAAAAGCGCATGACATTTGGGCGTCTGCGGGTACGCGGAGGGCGTTCATGCACTGCGTAGGTCTCGGCTAGTGAATGCTACGACTACAAGCCGTCCTGGGAGGCTTATCTTGTGCATTTTACAGCCCACAACATGGCAGAAGCGCGGTACGATGATTACTGAGATATTGAGAATGCCCATCCAACAACGCCATTGGTTATGTTTTACAGAACCGAAACCGAAACTTGTGTGATTGCTAACCTTGGGCATCGTCCAATCACGGCGCCCCTCCTCCCAACGTCACAGCCTTAGTTGGTGCGGCCGCCGCAAACCGCGCATGGTAGTTTTTCTTCTTTGGCGCTTTGTAAAATAATTACCGATTTGTCAACCGGATAAACGATGAAAAGTGTGCTAATTTGAGCCAGTCTACGCAGTGAAAGCAAAAACGGGAGCTTGACAAATTCACTTCAGTGTCCCTTTAACATGTAAGCTTTTCTAGACTCGATCTCTGCTGAAATGGCGAAGGTTGCTGAGATTGAGGAGTGCTCAGAATTAAGAAAATGTGGGACGTTCAGTGTAACATGTACAGATATGAACAAATTACACAATGAATTTTTTTTCAGTAAACGTGGCTGTAAGTAAACATGAATGGCATTGGTCAAGACACTTCTTGCATGCTTGTCATTGTATGCGCTTGCATTCAGTAAATGCCTTGTAATAGCCATCCACGAGCGGTATGTGTTGAATTTATTTGTGAAGGATTCTGGTTCCGTTTTGCATGCTGTTAAAGAAGAGGCGCTCTCCGATAAGTTGCAGTTCCATTAAACAGTTTTGTGAACAGTGAAAAGGACTGCCTAGTAGACACTTTCTGGCGGGTATGGCCAAGTGGGGCTCGATTCCAAGTGTAGCAAACAGCTGTCGGTAGCTCTTGGCCACCCCTTTCCTGTGCCATCACTTGCAAACGCCGTGTAGCTCCTCCGTTGAGCCTGATTGCAAGGCATGGAATTCTGCTGCAGAAGATTTGGAACCAGCTTTAATTGATCGTCACAGTGTGCGCGGCACACAAAGCAAGAATTTGGGCGGTTGTAGTGCAGATCACTTTCCCGCTAACCTGCTTCTGACACGGGGGACGTTTCACCATCCCGTGATGACAGAAACTGCGACAGGTCATTAGGGGTGTGTGCGCTTGCCTGATGATGGGGGAAAGAAAAAAAAATGAAGGAAGCTCACACTAACAGGTAAGACTTGAAGGTAGCGAAGCTGTATGCAACCTTCACGACTGTCACGATGGTTTAAATCCACAGGGGTGAGACAGCTGCGCATATTGCGCAGTTTTGATACAAATTGGTTTTCCTGCGCCAGGCTGCTCCAAAAGCTTGAAAATGGGAAAAAGTGCGCCAAACTGCTCCAAAACAGTCCGAGAGCCAAGGATTTGAACGCTACCGTCAGTTTGTGGGGAAAAATGCACCCCTAAGGTGATGGTGTTTTTAAAAGTTTAATTTATTGATGAATCAATAAAGAAAAACCGCATAAAATTGTCCCCGTAACAGTTTTTTCGAAAGTCACACCGTCGGGTTGCACATGGTATATTCTGTACATTTTTAAAGCTTTCCCATCGAAAACCATTGAAAAGTCCTGTTTAAAAATACTAATGTTTACTGAGGCGACAAAACGTGTTCAAGTTGATGAAAAAACGGCAATTTCGGAGCGCCGTATCTCCGGAACGACATCACTGGGCGCCGCCATATTGGTGTTTGGAAGATTGGAAAAGATGGCCGGCGGGTGAAGCAGTTGCTCGTGGTTCAGGCTAGTTCACTCTAGGTCAGGCAGAGCGCTCTTTGAGATTTCTACCGTGGTTTTGGTTATGGGGGTGGGTACATTTAGTTTTTTGATCTGTTACGGGAAGTTGCGCAACTCGAAAGACTGAGTTCATCAAAAACAACGCGGTGCCCGCGAATTCGCCGTGTTTCGGCCTTGAGTGTGAGGCGTGGTGCGTGCTTGAAGTGAAATTTCGGACTTATTGCGGTGTTATAAAACGCTGAGTTATTGCTGCCTTTGATAGCGAGCTTGCGAGCGGCTGGAAAGGGACGATTGACACTGCAGAAGGGGCGGCGCAGGCTACATAGCTGTAAAATGTTCAAGCACTGTCCGGTAGCGGGACGGGCTAATATTGCACACTAGTAATAATGGTTCATCTATTTGAAGTGAAATTTAATGCCAAAAGGGAGATGGCTAGATATACCAACGTTACTCAAATTACGATCGTAGTGAACGTGCGCCTTAGGGATTGTAATGGGAAAGCTGGTGGGGTGCGATGAGCTGTCACCTCGCTTTGCGCAAATTTTGCCGTGGCTCTTCACTTGTGTTTAAAGCCGAGTCTGGGATTACAAAAATAATAATTTAGGCATTTGCATGATAATGAAAAATGCCTTACAATTGCTTAGTTTTTCAATTCGATATTTTCAACGGCTCTCCACGCTATCCATGCACAGAGCCTAAGAATTTAAAAATGGTTTGTAAAAAGGAAGTGCAGTTCGTACCTTGTGATACTCTGGTAGAACAAACTTTATTGAAAGTCGATTTCAGTGTTATGTACGTTCAAAACCGATTAAAAAGTGCACTCCCCCCCCCCCCAATTTGCCAAAAAAAATTCGATTTTTTAGGCATAATAAATGACATAGGTGACATAATAGGTGACATAATAAATGTCGTTAACTGCTCCAAATCAAGGTTCTTCTGCTCCAAAATCGAAAGTTCGCTTCTCCAAAAACTGCTCCCAAATCTGATTCAGCTGTCTCACCCCTGAATCTACAATTGCAGGCGATTTGCTTCGTCTTCGCTCCCGCAACGACCTTTCTCGCTCCCGCAACGACCAATGCCTTTCTTGTTCAAAGCACTACCGTGATTACAGCAAACGCTAAAGCCTCTTTTTTTTTTTTTTTTTTTTTTTTTTTTTTTTTTTTTTTTTGCTCACCACTGTCTCTAAGTGGGTATGCTTGGCTTGACAAACATGCTCCGAGGACGCTGGGCGGTCGCTGCGAGGCACGCACACACGAGCGCTAGGGATTGTCTTGGTTTTGTTAACTGCCCGGCAATCGTCTGAGCCCCGCGCTCACGTGTGCGCACTCGGCAATTTCTTGGTATTTTTAACTGCGGGCGCGAAAAATGATTTGCTTAACAGCGTCGCTGTTAAAAGAGAGTGAGGGTTCTTCCCCCTCCCTGCCCAGGTGGGACCCGGACGTGCTGCTGGGCTACGATGTGGAGCGTGGTTCGTGGGGCTACCTGTGCGAGCGCGCCCAGCACCTGGACGTGGACCTGCGCACGCAGCTGTCCCGGGCCCCTCCCCGGAGGGGCTCCTCGGAAGACATCGTGGGGCGCATCCTGCTGGGCGTCTGGCGCATCCTGCGCAAGGAGGTCTCCCTCTCTGCTTCCTTCTCCTTCCTCTGCTGCTTAGTAATGGCAGTCTGTATTTCATGTTCTGAGTGGGACGTCAGGGGGCGAAGGAAAAAAAAATTAGTCATTTTCACCACTCAATGCAAAAGCTGTCGGAAGTGCAGAGCAGTAGTTATTCGCCATAGTGGGCTGTGGTGCCGTTATCCGCTCACTCTTACCACCAATCACGCTCATCTCTGCCCCGTCTCATTCCTCTCCTAATGAATTCAACAGAGGTTTGTCCAACGCATTTCAAATTTCCCGCCTCTGCAGTGCCCGCTCACCCCCTGCCTGAAACTGCGCCAGCGGGAGTTCTGTTCTTTTTGTGCTCGCTTTTCCTCCCGCACGTGCCGGTGTTGCAGTGCTACTTTTTTTCGCTTACTTTTGTAAAAACCTACCAAACAAGCATTCCTAACTAAATGAACTGGGGCACTGGCGGTTAATTACGTATATTTTGCCTCAAATGTACCTGCAGTTTTCTTTGCGCTAAACAATGGGGAGATGTATGACAAGTGCCAGTGGGTCACAAGTTTCGAACGCTTATGACTATATAAACCGCTTGGCTTTCGAAGCCTCCAGGTTATGCCGCGACGACAGCTTCTATGCCGTGGAGCTCTACTTGGGTCCAGCAAGCGAGCTACGATGGCAAGGCGAGCGCCTAAAGCGGTTTTCACACGATGGAGTCTTTCAGCGGAAAAATCCGAGGGAGATTGTGATGTCACTGCAGGCGGACTTCTGCTCGGCCAGCTCCTTCACTCACACGAAGGATGCTACTGTCGGACGGATATCACTGTTTACAGTTGTCTATCTCGACCGCAGGGCTGCCATAGTACTGCCGATTCTGCGACGGAGGCAATTTCTGCTAAAGCCCCTAGTACTGATATTGTCAGCTTCCAAAAAATTGGCCGCGGGCGCGATGCAGTCGCTGCCGCGGAAAGAGAATGGCGCGCGACACGCGAGGCAGTGGGTGGGGCGACCGCACTCTGGGAGCAGCTGGCCGGTCCGCCTACAGGCCCGCATACAGATTTTAGGCTTAACACTGCAGCAAATATTCGATTGCCGCTCTCGCAAGCGGGTGCAGATGACAATTTTTATTGCAATTTGCCATCACATCGTTACCCCCTTTCTTGTATGTGCAACTTTGTTAGCGCCTTAGGGAGCGATAACAAGCTATTGCTCGAGCTACCTGCGACGACCTGTGCCACTTCGCGGCCGCCGCCGCTCGCCCAGCGACCATGCTGGGGGTATACGTGGCTCTTTGAGTGTGCCTGTCGTTTGCGCAGCGCATTTTCTTGCCCAGTGTAATAAAAAGCAATAAAAATAGAGCGCCTGCAACCGCTCTAGAACTTGAGTTGCGGCCATCTGCCCAATGAGCAGATGAAATCCCGCCACTTCCGGCGCCAAGCATCGGATTGTTCGTAGCTTGTGAGCAGAAGCTCCGACCTCCGATCGGAGCGGTGCGCCAGAGAGAAACCGTGACATAGGGGTCACGTGGCGCGCACTCCTAGTAGCCAAATGGCAGATTTCTGTGTCGTGTGAATACCCATTAAAGTGCTCTGCACTTAAAAGCTGGTGTTGGCAGCCGTTTACAAGGGTTTACAAGGGCAGCAGACATGAATATTGGGAACGTGCGAGAGCAAATGGTGAGGGATTTTGGCCGTTACACATGTAACAGTCGGTCAAGGGTTATAAAACATTACATAATACTGTGCCAGAAAGTTACATGGTAGTAGTACACGTTGGAGTACAACTGCGGAGTCTTTGTGTATCGGCACACTTTTGTGCCCAATGTGCACAAGGGGGGTAGGAACGGGTGACAGGATCGAGAAGAGGTTTCTGTGCTTTAAGACGTGGCGCTTTTTGGTGCCATTTTCTTAATAAACACTCCCCCCCCTTCTTTGTGCAATGCTTTTGCTGCGAGAATGCACCACAGAGGGGGTTCAAGTGAAGGAACTGCCTGCCGATGTTGCCACGTGAGCGTTGTGCGGCCTGTCATTCTTGCTGGTGCAGATTGCGCTGAACGTGTACACCTTTGAGAACACCTACTACCACGTCATGCACCATCGGGTGCCGCTGTACTCGTTCCGCACCCTCACCGACTGGTTCGCACAGGACCTCGTCAGGTGAGTTGGGGCTGCTTGGAAAGAGGCAGCTCGGTGGCACTGCGGCCATTCTGAGAGGCTGGGGGAAAAAAGGTGTCCAGAGCAGTTCCCTGGGCTGTTCCCTGGCATTCCAACTCTGCTCTTGCCACTCTATGGTCAAATAAAATACATTGCTGCTATGGAGCAGCTCTGGGCAGTCCTAAAATGACAAATAAAAGAGTTCTAGAGTTCAATGTGCTACATTGCGCGCGCGTGGGGCAGCAACGCGTATGATTTTGCTGGTGCACACATTGTGGATCTCTGTTCAAAGGGGCACTGAAGTAGTATTTTGCTGCTACCTCTTTGTTTTGTTTTGTTTTTCATCTAGATGAATGTGTAATGCTTTGGAGGTGAGTTCTGTGGCACTTGTAGACAGCGAGTAATATATTTGTACAGAAAAATTGATTTTCTTTTTTGGCAGATGTGTGGTTTTCAAGAGCAGTGTCCCCCCCTTTAACAGTTCGCGTACGCTCTTCATTCCATGGGTCGGTAGTGTCACAACCAGTGCAGTACTTCTAAGAAGTTCACAAGCTCACTTTTGTACGTTGTTCCCCCATATGACATTCAGTGTGTGGGAACAAATGCTTCATTTGCAGTCTTAGCAGAGGCAGCAATGTCATGTGCTCGACAGGCCTTAGTTGCTACTGCGCTATAACGCGTTACCAAGGGGTGGGTTGCTTTATTGGGATGATCGACATTGATGGGGACTGTGCAAGGGCACAGTCCCCATCATGGGAGTGGCAAAGCACTGGGTATTAGGACACAGTCTACAACGTTATTGACATGCAAAGAAGATTAGCAGTGTGGCTGGCAGACTTATGGAATGTGTCAGTGGACCCAGTCGCAGTGGTGTTGATGGTGGTGCAGGTGGCGGACGGTGGAGCACTTTGCGGTGCGCGCGCGGGGCAACGTGGAGCTGCTGGACGAGCTGGACGTGCTGGGCAAGACGAGCGAGATGGCCCGCATCTACGGCATCCAGTTCCTCGAGGTGCTCAGCCGGGGCTCGCAGGTCAGCCTTCGATCTCTCTCTCTCTCTCTCTCTCTCTCTCTCTCTCTCTCTCTCTCTCTCTCTCTCTCTCTCTCTCTCTCTCTCTCTCTCTCTCTCTCTATCTCTCTCTCTCTCTCTCTCTCTCTCTCTCTCAATGCATGGTCACGCACGCACACCTAGCGTAAGGTTGTGCAATGGAGACCACAGCTGGACCTCGTGGAAGTGGAAGTGCTTGACCATAGAGGCTCTGGCTTTGGGAAGCACGGCTGTTCGGCCAGAACAAGTGCCCTGTTTGGGACACCAGTGAAGGTTCGCTTCCTGCCTGAGCAAAGCTGAAGGCTCAGGGGTGCAAGCAAAGTGCTGGTCTTTCGTGGGGCCCCTAATGTGGCAAATCAGTGGCAGATAGCGGGGAAGGCATGCATTCACTGTGGAGGGCAGTGGCAGTGTCAGCTGGTGGCTTGCCAGCATACGCAGTTTGGCGCAGTAGGTTGCACCTCTTGTGGAAGGAGTCTGTTGAGGGGGAGCAGTAAATGGGGGGGTCTAGTCTAGATGGGGCGCATATGTGCTGGACATACGAAGGCAGGCATGTTTAAAATGTCTGTTGCACTACTGATAAAAGGAGGAACAAAAAAAGCATTTTTGTGCCTTTTTCTTTTCCTGCCATTCGAGTGCAATGGCAATTTGGCTCAAGTACATATAGTCTGGTGCTTTTGGTTTGCGCCGACTCGCAGGCTCCATGGATTGGTTACCCGCCCCAGTGGCACTTATAATTGAGCTGACGTGCTAATCGCTGAACCTATGGCTCGTTTTCCGTTTATTTGGTCATTTATTTTATTTATTCATTTGTACCCTCAAGGCTGAGAGGCATTTCAGAGAGGGGTGGGTTACAAAGTGGGTGACAACAGTTGACCAAAACTGTTTGGCTCATTCATATAAAGAGCATGAACACCCGTCTGCAGCGATTTCGACATGCATTTGAGGTCCTCGGATGATCTCAGTTGAGGAATAAATGAAATGAAAAATCCAAAGATCCGCACCACCTCAGGTCCGCAACCTTCAGCGTGCAAAATGATCAATTTGATGGTACGGTATCGTCTTTATTTATGTATAAGAAAGTGTTTGATTGCTCAGGAGAGTATTGGTTTGGGCGAGTTGGTACATAGCAGCGTATTGAAGCGCAGCAAAGACGAGGACAGGAACACAGACGACGACACACAGGGCGCTATGTGTCGTCGTCAGTGTTCCTGTCCTCGTCTTTGCTGCGCTTTAATACATTGTTTGACTGCAAGAGGCCTCTAATTTTCTTGAGAAATGAGGGAGAGCTTATTTTCCTGCACCGGAAACTGAAGAAAGAGGGACAGATAAGAGCAGCATTGAGCTGCTTTCTTGCCCCATCTTTCCCCGCGTGTGATTGCATTTCCTGCCTTGGCAGCTTTTTCAAGCAACAACTCAAACAATACTTTTTTCTCTCTCACTTTGTGTTGCTTTTTTTCTTTTCTTTTTTTTTTTTTTTTTTTTTTTTTTTTTCTCTCTCATCATTTAACACCATGTATTGACAGACAAAAGTTCCCAGACCTTCAATAAATAAAGGCTGTGGCTAGCGTTCCGTCCAGACGTAACGATATAGAAGGGCTAAAATTCCGTCCAGACGGAACAGAGCTCTGCGGGTTATCCTTCCGTCCAGACGGAATACAAATGAAAGCTTAGCGTTCCGTCCAGACGGAGCCGGCGTGAAATTTGTACAGTTCCGTCCAGATGAAAGACGTCCAGATGAAAGACATTAGACGCCATGCTCACTCTTACGTCTGTCGTCGGCAGCGCCTCGTGCTTGTCAGTGCATCATGTATATATGTACATCTGTGTAAATAAACATTGTGTTACAAAAAAAAATTCAGATTTGGTGTGGAGGTTGTGCCTCTGACAATGGCACTCTTTTACCGGGTTCGATTCCCCCCGGACATGCTTTATTTATTTATTTTTTGCGCGGTTGTGCCAGCGTTTAGTAACACCAAATTTCGAGAGCAGTCGGTCTTGATTTTGCATTCAACCGGCCGCTCCGCAACATATAGAGCCGAGGCCGACGTATCCATCGCCAGAGTTACGATCATCCCATTTCCGAGACGGAATACAAATGAAAGCTTAGCGTTCCGTCCAGACGGAGCCGGCGTGAAATTTGTACAGTTCCGTCCAGATGAAAGCAAAACCGGCTGATTAGACGCCATGCTCACTCTTACGTCTGTCGTCGGCAGCGCCTCGTGCTTGTCAGTGCATCATGTATATATGTACATCTGTGTAAATAAACGTTGTGTTACAAAAAAAAATTCAGATTTGGTGTGGAGGTTGTGCCTCTGACAATGGCACTCTTTTACCGGGTTCGATTCCCCCCGGACATGCTTTATTTATTTATTTTTTGCGCGGTTGTGCCAGCGTTTAGTAACACCAAATTTCGAGAGCAGTCGGTCTTGATTTTGCATTCAACCGGCCGCTCCGCAACATATAGAGCCGAGGCCGACGTATCCATCGCCAGAGTTACGATCATCCCATTTCCGAGACGGAATACAAATGAAAGCTTAGCGTTCCGTCCAGACGGAGCCGGCGTGAAATTTGTACAGTTCCGTCCAGATGAAAGCAAAACCGGCTGATTAGACGCCATGCTCACTCTTACGTCTGTCGTCGGCAGCGCCTCGTGCTTGTCAGTGCATCATGTATATATGTACATCTGTGTAAATAAACATTGTGTTACAAAAAAAAATTCAGATTTGGTGTGGAGGTTGTGCCTCTGACAATGGCACTCTTTTACCGGGTTCGATTCCCCCCGGACATGCTTTATTTATTTATTTTTTGCGCGGTTGTGCCAGCGTTTAGTAACACCAAATTTCGAGAGCAGTCGGTCTTGATTTTGCATTCAACCGGCCGCTCCGCAACATATAGAGCCGAGGCCGACGTATCCATCGCCAGAGTTACGATCATCCCATTTCCGAGACGGAATACAAATGAAAGCTTAGCGTTCCGTCCAGACGGAGCTGGCGTGAAATTTGTACAGTTCCGTCCAGATGAAAGCAAAACCGGCTGATTAGACGCCATGCTCACTCTTACGTCTGTCGTCGGCAGCGCCTCGTGCTTGTCAGTGCATCATGTATATATGTACATCTGTGTAAATAAACGTTGTGTTACAAAAAAAAAATTCAGATTTGGTGTGGAGGGTGTGCCTCTGACAATGGCACTCTTTTACCGGGTTCGATTCCCCCCGGGCATGCTTTATTTATTTATTTTTTGCACGGTTGTGCCAGCGTTTAGTAACACCAAATTTCGAGAGCAGTCGGTCTTTATTTTGCACTCAACCGGCCGCTCCGCAACATATAGAGCCGAGGCCCACGTATCCATCGCCAAAGTTACGATCATCTGTATTTCGTAATGGTGATCACTTATTAACAGTTATTCTGGCTAGTCAATGAGCGGAAGGGGGTCGTTCGGCTGGGTAAATATCAAGAAAGACTGCTCTCGCTGCTTGTTGTGAACCGGGCGTGGTCGAGGTAGCGGCTTGGAGTTCCGTTTGACAGAGTTAGAGTTTTTATGGAGACTCGGCGGAAGTAACCCCAGTTAAGTCTAACCGTGGTTACTAAACCTTAACCGCGGTTATCGCAAACTGCGGTTTTGGCTGTTACTCGCAAAATTTTAAGTGTGGTGACCGCGGCCTCTTGGTTGTGAGCGTAACAAAAATAAATTAACACACTTTTAACTTCACAACAAAAAGAAATATTGTTAAAACAGTCGCTTCAGACCCAAACGCAACGCACTCGTGCGCGGCGAGATTTAGGAGAGGGCCTTCCACAACAGCTCACAATCGGATTAACTCTATGGCAACCAGCTTGGTTTTCTCGCGTTTGCTCGGTGTTGGGAACTTTAGGCTTAGCATCGCGGTGGATATTTGACCGCCGGTCCGCCGCTATCTCTACAACTGCGAATTACAATCCATAGCACAATTTTTCACCACACTAACATCCACTTTCTCGCATGTGGAAGTTCTTTTCCGTGATCAGATTGATTTCGAGGAGCGGCGACAAGCTGTTGCTGTCATGGTCTGTGCCGGTTCGAGCCGATTTCAGTGCCGTGCGGGCAGGCACGCCGGCATGTTTGCAGGCACGGGCGACGTGGTGCCGATCGTTTCCGAGCGCTGAAAACGCACCATGATTGCCTGCTTTGGCGAACGACACCAAGAATTGACAAATTTAGCACGGCTTTTGTCGTAGTTGATCGGGTGGATCGCAAAACAAGCCGCTGCTGACTGGCAGTCGCGCTGACTGCGAGAGCGACGCAAAGAACGCAAGCGCCTCTTGGGGGCAGCTTTGGGGCGCCCGCTATTTGAGAACCTTCGTCTCCTCCGAACGCCAGGTGCTTTTTATTTTTTACCTCCGCTGATGCGCCGCAACTTGCGTCCCAACTGACTTGTGCGATTTTGAGCACTGCGGCTGCAGGAACTGCGGTTAGCGTGACCGAACTGAGGTGGCCGAGCTCAGTGTGCATTAACCACGGTTAGCCGGGTAACCGCAGTTTCGTTTGTCGTGTAACGCAGAAAACTGCGGTTCGCTCAACCGTGGTGAACTGTGCCCGTGTAACTAGGGTATCAGTCCGATCGCCTTTGTTAATTTTTACCAAACCGGTTAACCGCTTCCGCTGATTGACTAGCCAATGTCACATTTGATTTATAATCACTCTCAATGAGATGATCGGCCGTCAAACGAACCGCCAAGCTCGACCACGCCCGTTTCACAACGAGCAGCACGACCAGTCTTTCTTGATATTTACCCAGCCGAACGACCCCCTTCCGCTCATTGACTTGCCAGAATAACCGTTAATTAGTGATCACCATTGCGAACTACAGATGATCGTAACTCTGGCGATGAATCGTCGGCCTTGGCTCTATATGTAGCGAAGCGGCCGGTTGAGTGCAAAATCAAGACCGACTGCTCTCGAAGTTAGTTGTTACTAAACGCTGGCACAACCGCGGAAAAAAATAATAATAATAAAAAAGCATGTCCGGGGGGAATCGAACCCGGTACAAGAGTGCCATTGTCAGAGCCACACCCTCCACACCAAATCTGAAGAGTGAGCATGGCGTCTAATCAGCCGGTTTTGCTTTCGTCTGGACGGAAGGATAACCCGCAGAGCTCCGTTCCGTCTGGACGGAACTTTAGCACTTGTATATCGTTCCGTCTGGACGGAACACTAGACACAGCCATAAATAAAGGGGGGGGGGGGGGGGGCAGCAGCAGCACTTTCTTCCGTGTGCTAAAAAAAAATATCTACGTGTGTCAACTCGCATCAAGCCCCACGGGCTCAATGGGCTGGTGACAGGTAACCGAAATTGTACAATTTTGTTGTTATTACAAATGATAGCAATACAAGCGTTACGTTATTGTAGTCACCTAAACCATAGATCATGCTGATCAAGGTAACTCTCTCGTTCCAAGTGTTGTATGGGGACGAGGGAAACACTGGGCTCAGTGTTTCCCAGTGCCCCTTGTGTCCGTCCTAGTGAACCAAATTTTTTTCTGACTTCGTACTTGTGATGACAAAAGTCCTTTTAGATCATAAAAAATTTTTCACGCACTTAAGCAACGTACTAAAGTTTTGGGCATCATTAACACGCCCGTCTGTTGGCCCCACCATGATGGCGGTGCAGTTCCGGGTGGAGTCAATGCTGCTGCGGCTGGCCCGCGCGCGGCGCCTGGTGGCCCTGAGTCCGTCGTCGGCACAGCGCGCGCGGCAGCGGGCCCCGGAGTTCGTGCCCCTGATCTTGGAGCCACGGGCGCAGCTGTACACGGACCCCGTGGTGGTGCTGGACTTCCAGTCGCTCTACCCGTCGGTCATCATCGCCCACAACTACTGCTTCTCCACCTGCCTCGGACGGGTGGACAGCCTCGGCCTGGGCGGGTGAGCGAGGTGTAGGCTCTGAGGGGGGAAGCAGCAGCTGGCGGCACTTTAGATTGAAAGAAACCTCGCTTCATAGCGGCTGCACACAACCTCCAGAGTTGTTCAGCATACACCGGTTGGGAAACACTGCTTTGCAATCCCGGCCGTGTGAGCACCCCTGCTTGCTCGTACAAGCTGAGAGGCAAGTGTGGGACAGAAACTGAACTTTGATAAGCATTTACTGTAAAAACCCGCTTATAGTTCGGACCCGCATATAGTCTGAGGTGTAATTCGGGGATAGCAAACACGAGAAAAAATGTTTTCACGCGAATATAGTTCGAGGAAAACAGAAAAATGCATTTATTTACACACTTGATTATTCGTCGTCCTTGTCTGACGCACTCTCTTCCGGAGCTCCCTTGTCAGAAATGTCCTCCGACAGCACCTCATCCTCCGTGCCATCAAGCGCGTTTCGAGATGGAGCACTTTTTGAAGGCACGACAAACGAGCGCCTCGGGAATGCAGGCCCACGCCTCGGCGATCCATGAGCAGAGCAGAGCTGGCGAGGCCCGTTTCACCTGTCCGGCAGGGGTCACTTTTGGCTCTCCGGACCTCATCCACTCCATATACAGGCGCTTGATGTGGTTCTTGAAATCAATAGCAGTTCTGGCTCTTTCTAATGCAGTTGGTGTGTGTTTATTGCATGCTTTCCTCGTTTTAAAGCGAACCTTTAGGGTTCTCACTGATGGCGTCTGCAACGCAAAAATGCCCGGCAGGAAAGCGGACTTTCTCTGACGATGATGGTGAATGATCGAGGGTGAAGTGAAAGAAAAAAAATCATGCACCCCTCCGTCTAACGGCGACGATGGTTGAACGCAAAGCTTTCTCGTGAGCGATTCTTTGGTTGGCCAATCCCCCACTGCGAGTAGGTGCTGCTCTGGAGGTGTTCACTCTGTAGGCCTAATGTTTGGGTTTGGGGTGTACGGCGCGAATCAGTACAGGCTGCTTGGCGTTTGCTTCAACCATGTCCAAATGAAGCAATCGGATAGGCGCCGGCTTCGTACCACGAGGGACCCAGGTTTGATTCGGGCCACGGGGAGGATTTCTTTCTTTCGCCTCATCCACGATCATTCATCATCGTCAGAGAAAGTTGGCTAGGAAAGTAGGGTGTATTGGCATACAACGGCATCAGTGAGGGCTCTACAGCTGCGCTTTAAAAACGCTGCAGTGGCCGGAGTCAAACTTGGTTCCCTCGCGTCATGAAGCAAGTGTTTATCCTATTGTTTCAGTTCGACATGGTCGAAACTCAGTCCAAACTCGGACGACTACCAAAGAATCCCGTCACGAGAAAGCTTCATGTTCAACCGTTGTAGTCGTTAGATGGAGGGGTGTGCTTGTTTTTGGCTTCTTCATACCACAGGGGATAGCACAGGCTTGGGCACGGCGACTGTAGTGTGAGCTTTCCTTCTGCAACGTATCGTTCGTGCTTCACACTCCCAATGTGCTTCCAAAGAAGTGCCTAATCGTGGTCCGTGATTGGGGTTGTGTTGTATTTTCGCATCGTATTGTTCATGCCTGAAAAAGGCTCGCTTTGGCGTTACAAGGTGCTGTCTAGTCTTTGCCTATGATTTCAATACAGTAACTCCAGTGCATGTTGGTTAATCTTTTTACTTTTATTTTATTATTTTTTTTTATGTGTATCGTGCTCGCTCTGTATTCCTAAAGTACCGCCTCATAGTATGGTTCGGCGACTGGGCTGCTGCGAATGATAGTTGAGAAGTGTGTTTTTCGGGTTGAAAAACGATGTAATGACTCCCGAACATGCAAAGTAGCTTTTGTAAAAAAAAGAAGTGATGGCCTCTAAAAAAAAATAAAGATGCTTGATTTGGTCTTCAGCTTGTTTTTCCGAATTTGATTCGGCATTCGATTCAAAAGTTACTGTTTGGTATTCGCACACCTTTAAAGTATGCTTGTTTATCCCTTGCAGGGTTCGCACAGGTCCTTGAAAACCTTGAAAACCCTTGAATTTAGAAGTGTCAATTTCAAGGCCTGGAAAGTCCTGGAATTTTTAAAGGGTCCTTGAAAACCCTTGATTTTTCTGGAGAGAACCAATGGCCCTATCTTTTCACAAGAGTTTATAGTGTTTGTCGTGGATTTTAGGTGTTAAAAATGTAAAGAAACATTGTAACAATCAAGTTTCAGTGTATTGCATGAAATTACGAGTTTGGTGGATTGTCATTATTACGAGTCAACATTGTGAACAGCATTCCTCAATAGAATCCATGTCATGATACAATCCAGTGAAGGCCAGCTTCTCTTCTCTATCTTGCATGTTCTATTTAGTCTGTGGACGGCCGCTCATTGCATGTTTGCTGTGCCTCATACGCTCCATCTGCGTTTGCTTTTACGTGCAAATGGTGGACGTGTACATAGTTATTCCTGCCTTGCAGCAACACTTGCTGATTTAATTTCAGCTCATATTCTTGCTGACAAAGCAGAAGATGCAGGCAACATTATGAAGTTTTGAAATCAAACAGCCTCAGCAAAACACCAAGAAAAAAGAAAGACCTCTAAATGCCAGCTGTCAAATAAAAAATAAAACTGGGGGAGCATTCACGAACCCGTTAGCGCCTATCTAAATGTGCACTAATGTGCTTGGGTATTGGGCAATAACGAAATTTCGCACTGTGTTGAAAAAGTTGTAAATAATCGCAGATAAAACATTAGACGGCGGCCTTGAAAATGTGTTTTCTGGTCCTTGAAAACCCTTGAATTTTTGCTTTTGAAGCTCGTACGAACCCTGCCTTGGCACTTGTTGTTTTTGCTTGGTCTATTCAGAAATTTGCTGCCCTGAACTGATACTGTTATTTGAACTAAAATATGCAGGGCGAACTATTTTCTGGGTGGGATAGAAGGTAGCTACTCCAGTCATTCTACCCTCTTTTCTCTGGCCTTGGCGGACTTTGAGTGGGCGCATTATTTCTCATCCGTAAGAGCGCTTATGGCCTTGAGCGCTGGAAAGGTTGGGGCCAGATTGTGTGTACATGATCTGTGTGCCGCTCAGAGTGTCTCTAAGCAGCCGTACTGCTCCTTAGGATGCAGAGGACTTCATTGTTATTTCTAGACTCATTGGCCTTCTCACAGATGAAGTGGCCATCGTATGGCACTCCAGTGATGTGCTCTTCCCAGGCAAGCCTGCTGATCTCTCCAACAATGTCCCCTTTTCCAGCGCCTTCCCGTTTGGCTGCTCTACACTGGATGTTCACCTGGCATTCCTGAAGGTGAGTCTGTTGTTTCTTGTGCTACAGAGAATTTGAGAGCTACCTATTCCTCACCCACCCTGTACAGAAGTGCACCTCCTCCTCTCCCTCTCCTCCTCCTGTTCTCTTCTCTTTCTTTCTTTCTTTTTCGTTTCGTTTCTTCTCTTTTCCTTTCTTTTTTTTTTTTTTCTTTTTCTTGGTGTGGGAAGGTGTGTTGAAAGATAGTATGTGCTTTAGATTCAGTCATAGACTGAAACCGTGCGATACTAATGGCTGCTGTAACTGTGTGCGAAGGTGTGCTGTTACGTCTGTTTTGAGTTGATAAACTATACCACCGTCCTTGCCATTGTGGAATATCTCAGTCAAAATTTGTTGCGTTCAGTTTGATTATTAGTGCCAGGTTTGGTATAAGAGGCTGTGGTGTCAACTTGGTGCTCACCGCCTGGACTAGTTTGTGGTTTTGCCATAATTAAGCACCCAGTGCTACTAACAGTACAAAAGAGCCGAACACCATTGTGCAAGATGAACAGGTTTGCAAGTGATGGTTTCGGTGTTTGTAACTGTTGTGGTGTTTTATAGGGACCGGGCAGCTGGATGGGTGGCGCCACCACTCGGCGCTCCCCTCGTTAGTGGAATGAGCCGGTGCATTGGACTACACAGCCTCCCGTTGTTCTTGCCGTGTTTGCTTCGTCGCTTTGAATGTTTTGGTGGTGTTGTGAGCGGATATGTGCGGTGAAACGAAGTCTAGACATGTGTTGAGCTCTTAGGTGCAGTAACGGCTACGTAAACTTGTCGGCCGCTTCTAAAATTGGGTATCAGCTACAATGACATGAGCGCTTTCGATCTTCGATCTACGCTTGGCTCCACCCGTTCTGAGTACGAATAAAACTACTATTATTAGTATTCATTTCTTCTTAAATTTACTAACGACTACGTAAACTTACTTGACGCTTCTCAGATTGGAATGGGCTGCATTGACATGAGCGCTTTTTGCAGCGCTGTGCGCATGGCTCCGCGCGATCTGAGTAGGAATAAAACTATTAATATTAGTATTCATTTCAACCACCTTAAATTATCTTAACTGGTTTCAATGACTACGGTTTCCATGCCAACCTTAACGTTGGGTACCTCGATACGTGTGCTTTGAAAGAGAAAGGCACTTGCGTAGGAGATCGATTACCGTGTAGCCGTAGAAATGTCGTGGTAGTTTACACTTTCTCTAACCGTGAGCTTTGTGCCTTGGGTTTTGGTGAGCGACACTGTGACAGCATGGGAGCCTGAGAGCCGAAGTGGAACTCCCACGTTTGTGGTGGTCATTTTATCAAGAGCCAAAGTTATTCAACCACCCAACAGCCCAAGCTACAAACCATCCCTCCTCCCCTTCCCGTTTTACCAACTGCGTGGAATAACGGCCGGCACCGATAGTTAAAAATGTGACAGCCTTACCTTTAGCCGGTGTTTTTTAATGTTTAAGTATTCTTTACAGTGTACCTAAAAAATCGCGTAATGCCTTGTGAAGACACCTTAAACGCGCGATTAGTTGCCTCAAATATGGGTGCATCAGCCCGAGTCCTTCAGCACAGACACATTTCCGACACGCTGGAAGTAGTTTGGATTTGGAGAGGGGTGCATGGAAGTTTAAAATTGAAGAGCAAAATCATCCAGCCCTCCGTGTAACGATTACGATGTTTGAACGCGAAGCTTTCGTCGTGCGAAATTGAATGGGAAATGGTCAAAGTCAAAGACGCTGCGATCAAAAGACCAAACTGCCTGCTGGTCTAATTCTAAGCTCAACTAGTCAAAGTTTAAATCCAGAAGGCAACCAAGCGAACCCAAGCGAGAAAGCTTTGCTATAAACTGTCATCGTCGTTAGATGCAGGAGTACATGATTTTTCAAGCGTAGGTGGCAGCTTGTAAACCGACCTCAGCATTCAGTTGTGAAACTGAGTACAGGTTTTCGGAACTCCGCTGTCTCGCGTCCTTCAGCCACGCAGGAATTGGTTTTTGAAAAACCGTTAACCAACTAGCCAGCAACCATTGCGATTCTTGTAAAGCAATGCTTTTCCACGACAAGCAATAACGTTCTACTATCATGCGGACTTTATTCTGTAAACGATTCCCGATTACTGTAGTAAGATCATTTCTGTGAAATTAAACACGTTTCAACAGTAGTTAATGAAGTTACGGGAACCTCGTCCGTCACAATTTCTGTTTTGAGGTAAATCTTAGAAGGCACCCCCCAACTTTGCCTTTCGCTTGTGCACGACATCGTTTCGTCATCAACTGCCAAAGGCCAGCACCGCAGCATTCTTGGGTCGGTTGCACATTCCGGCTTTGTGGGAGCATTTAGGTGCAATATACTCCTGGGTATACCAAACTGCATGCAAGCATGAAGAAATTACACGAAGAAATGGACTTTCACTTCCAGCTTGACTTACAGCTTGGCGCATTGAGCGTCGTCTGCTATTTGTAATTACAGAGTATGGGCGTAAATCACACGCATGGCATGCCTCGTAAAGGTCACCTCCACTCTCTAGATTTACCGATTTGAAAAAAGTCCTTGTGGTTATGTACGCTTTGCAAGCCGCACCGCCGCAGAACGAAAGAAAGCCACGCACAACAACGCTGCGCTGACCGCCACCGGCATTCCACTGACGAGCGATTCGCCACGGGCGGCGCTGTTCGCTGAAGCGACGGTGGTGCCATACAACGGCCGCCCGGTCCCTATAGAGAAGGTATTTGGAGGCATTGAAAAGGAAAAATAAATAACAAGCCTCAGCCTGTGCCACTAAGTATAACAGGCTTGGTGTTTTATACACAGTGTCCCTTGAATGTTTCATGGTTTCTTATGCAGACCCTGCGGGGCCACATCACGGTGTCTCCAGCCGGCGTGGCATTTGTGCGGCCATCCATTCGCAGGGGCCTGCTGCCACAGTGAGCGTCCCTCCATATATGCCCGCTCATCCTGTTGTAACAAGCATGCAGTAACAAGTGCGAATGAGACAATGCGAGGAAATATCGAAGCAGCCGGTATTTTAGATCTCACAATGTCTTTGGTGTATTAACTCTGACACATTTGGTACCTCATTGCAGTGATAGTGTGTCTTGCTCTTCACTAAGGATTGCCCTTTTTAATGCATAAGCGTTCTTGGCCGAGTAGTGCAAAACAAACAGTAAAATGCTTTCTATCTGCACAAAAATGGTAATGGGCAAAACTAAGGCATTTAATTGTAATAGTGTAAGCTATGTTTGGCATTCCTGCATTGCCTCGGTGAACCTTCCCAACCTCGCAGGTTTCTGTCGAACCCTTGACTTCCGTTGAGGGCGCCGTAATTAAGGGTCGAGTAAATACAAGGCCACGTCTCGCAAAGGAATCCCAAATATTGCTTCACCGTATTTGGACTTCTTGTTGCGCAGAAGTGCCAGACGTTTTGGTGCCAGATTAGAAAACTGTGCGCCTCACACAAACTTCTCATACAGCATGATGCGCAACAACAACAAAAGATTGAGACCCTCAAAAGAAAGATACATACAGCGGCGCGAGCCTGAACTTGCCTGCTGCTTTATCAGGTATGTGCTGCCTACGTTGTGATGGAATGGAAATCAGTGCAGAACGCAGCGCCATTTTTGCGCTTGAAAATTTTTAATTTTATGGGGAAAGGATGGTTATTTCAACAGTTTTAATTCAGAATAACTTCCAATTACCCATTGCAATGTGTTATAGCTTCGAATTATCGAGCAATTTATTTCATTGGATTGCTTGTGAAATGACCGGGACCAGCACACCACTTATGAAAATTACACTTAAGCGACTTTGAACTATCGAAAGTCAACTGTGTACAGGGACAAGGGGTACCTGCAAGGCAGTGGATTGATTGGTCCAGGCTGTCTCGACCGCATGTGCTCATTTTCAGGGTCTGGAACTGCTCTCCAGAGTGTCCGTTCATTTAGGCATGTTCCTCAAGCCTCTTTGGAGGAGTCCGACACCCTAGTTTTTAGTGTATTCGTGCAGGAATGGGGCATTTTGCGAGGATTTCTAGAATTTCTAGAATTTCTAGGATTGGTTATGGTAGTAACAAAAAGTAATCAAAATATCTTTTCGTGGCCCTTGGGGGTAGGGATGCTGATTTGAAGCGAAAAGCAATTTTTGGGTGCAGTTTTCCTGTCTTTCACGCCGTAGTGAGTGTCATCTGAAGTTTCTCAAAACCTGTGCGTGATAAAAAGAGGGGGCAGTTTTCTTGCAGTACGTGTCGCAGACCAGAGAAGGTTAACAGCATAGGTTCCGATGAATGTTTTGCAGGTACTGGCTACGGTTTTGCCAAGACAGTCGCGAAACATTCGTGGCTGTAGGGCCATCCACTGTTTAAATTGCCTTGAAATGTCTTGAGCAGTTTCTGCCATGGCATGGTGTGTGTGCTGAAACAAAGGGCTCTGTGTTGCGGTGCTTGGCTGAAACTCCTCTTGGGGATTCTCCGCACAGACGTTTCTCACATTGGCTAGGGGTGTAGGTTTTGGTGTTGCCTCTGTGGTACGTCCTTGTGGTACCACTACTACTACACCAGTGGTGGTTGGAGAGTGGGTGATGGTGTGTGTGTGTGGGCGCTTGTTGCAGGATGCTGAACGAGGTGCTGGGCACACGGCTCATGGTCAAGGGCGCCATGTCCCGATGCACGGACAAGGTGAGATTTGGGGGCAAACACAGCGGGCCGAATACGCCGTCACAGACACGACCAAGGGAACATGGCTCTTAGAAATATTTATTTTAATTTCAAGTGAATCGTGTGAAACTTGTCAGTATTGCTGCCTTTTTTACGCTGATTTCAAATATGCCACTATTTTTTTGAGTGAGTCAATTAGTTGCCAAGATAATTAGATATGATTAGCCATTTTTGGAGGAACAATCAACCAAACAGTGGTAGTCATAAAACTGTAATGTTTATATTTTCCAATACTATGAACCCTGGTGAGTGCAATAAGAGAAACAGTTTTTTGATGCACCACTTGAAACTAATTTTGCAGCTCATTAAACTTTGGTGTTTGAGATGGGCATTCAAAATGGTTCCTTGCCAATGGTGCCACCAAAGTTTAATGAGCTGAACAATTAGTTTCAAGCGGTGCATCAAAAAACTGTTTCTCTTATTGCATTCACCAGGGTTGATATAGTATTGGAGAACACAAAGATTACAGTTTTATGACTAACACTGATTGGTTGATTGTTCCTCCAAAAATGGCCAATTATCTCTAATTATCTTGGTAACTAATTGTCTGACTCAAGAAATAGTGGCACATTTGAAATCAGTGGGAAAAAAGCACCAGGATTGGCATGTTTAACAGAGTTTACTTCTAAAAAAAATAAAAAAATTTTTAAGGCCCACTGCCCCCTTAACGGTGTGTCGTCTTGAGGGGGGCGATTGTGTGAATGTTTTCCAGCTTGCCAGCATGTTGGGCTGCCATGATTGAAGCGAGCTCCCCGCCTCTCCATGATGTGCAGGCCCTGCGTCGGGTGCTGGAAGCCCAGCAGCTCGGCCTAAAGCTGCTGGCCAACGTGACGTACGGCTACACAGCCGCGGGCTTCTCGGGACGCATGCCCTGCGTTGAGGTGAGCAGCGTCGCTGGGCTGTGTCCGGGTTTCGCAGGACCCAGCTTGTGTTTACGTTCGCCTAGCGAAAGGGTTTGGCCAAATACCGTATTTATTTGAAAATAAGGCGAGTTTTTTTTTTTTTTTTTTTTTTTTTTCTCTCCCTCTAAAATCGGTAGTTTCAAAATCAAACCCCACCTTATATTCGAAGCTCAGTATGTGTGTGTGTGCGTGAGAGAGAGAGAGAGAAAGAGAGAGAGAGGTGACTTTTTTTTTACTCTCCAAACTGCACGCTCTCCTTATAATCGTGACCGCCCTATAATCGAATAAATGCAGTAATTTGCCTGATGCAAGCAGGCGATGTGTCACGTTATCACCTTATCAGCACTGCTATTTGGTGAGATGTAGAAATGCGTGGCAGTGGTCCGCTTTGCTGTGAGTTACTGCAAATCCCTTGTGGGGACCAGGTGGTGCTGCATAACTGCATTTCCAAATTTTAGGCACTGTTCCTTCGACATTTGCAATTTTGTTGCAACACTCAAGGGGGACAAAAGCAGTTTTAGTGCAGTAATACTGCGTGAGGTTCCTACAAACATGATGGCCCGAAGGGGGGGGGGGGGGGGGGGGGGGGGGACGTGCACGGCTGTCTGTGTGTGCGTGTTTGTTCAATCACTCACTCATTCCTTCATTCATTCACTCACTTGCTCACTCACTCAGTCATTCAGTCATTCATTCATTCATTCCTTCATAACACACAAGCAGCACTGCCCCGATACTGCCCATGATGACTGGTGGTTGGCAGTGGTCTAGAGGATTTCGTTCCAACCATCCGAGAGCTACTTGCATGCCGCTCTGTGTAGCAGCAGTGGCTGTGGCACTTGATGCTACGACCTAATGTGCCCCTGACTCGCTGGCAGTCGGAGACACAAGTTGCAGTGTGTTGTGCTCTTGATTTGGTGCCTGTCTCTACCATCGAGGTTGAGAGGGCCTGGGTGTGCCTTGCGTGTGCAGGTGGCGGACAGCGTGGTGAGCAAGGGTCGGGAGGCCCTGGAGAGGGCCATCCGCACGGTCGAGAGCACCGTCCCGGGGGCCCGGGTCATCTACGGGGACACCGACAGGTGGGAGAGGGGCTCGGCTTGTGTCATGAAGGGGGTGGTGGTGATGATGATGATGATGATGATGATGATGATGATGATGATGGTGGTGGTTGCTAATGGTATCCGCTTGGTTGGGAGTGATGACGTGTCATCTTGCCAAAAAAAAAGAACTAATATACAGTGTAGACCGCTTATAACGTATGTCGCGGGAGCCGCAAAAATCCGCACTATAAGCGGTACCGCATTATAACCAAAACATGCGCGAATCCAACAAAACCGCAACCTACCTCTCAAGTCAGCCTTTATTTATCATCACTCATACGCGCGGCACTTAAAAGCGAAGGCCTGGTGTTTATATCGTATTTTTTTTATCAAATCAGCTTACACATTGCGAGCGCGGTCTTACAAACAGCGAGCACGGCTCCAACTTCTGTTGTGTTTGTGTTTTGGAGGATCGTGGCTGCGTTTTTAGCGTCTATGAAGAGATACCGCGGTACGTGATAAAAACGCCAACGGAAGTTTTTTTTTTTATTACCCCACCTTGTATTCACGATGCCGAAGGCGGCTGCTTATTAGCGCAACGCACTCAGCTTCGCGCGGATCGCTTGGTCGGAAAGAAAAGAGCGGTGGCTTATCTGCACAACATTCTAAAGCGTGAACCGCATGGAACGATTTCTTCTCGCGAAAACATGCAGTGTCCGCCGCAGGCGCAGCGACGCTGGCCCAGTTACAACTGGTGTGGTGTGCGGCCAGTGCGGCGCAGTAATAGGCGGCAACATGGCGTCGGCTGTGGCCGTGAAGTGGTGCGGGCAGCTCCAGCGACCGCTTTTAACTGCTCGCTGAAATGCCGCACGAGGCGCAAGCGAGGATGCTCACGCAAGAAAAGAGCTGATAATACTGGCGAAAAGAGGAATATAAACTGCCATCCACGTTGCTTGTGAAAACGCCCATCAAAAAACACCGCGGTGGTAGGCCTAAACATCTCTGGCGCGGCCAGCCGCCTGGTCGGAGCGTTTCGGATCTCCCACCATTATGTGCGCGTCTCCCCATTGGTGCAAGTCGTCAGACTCCTCCCACTGCCATGCACTGTCACGCGAAGAAGCCACCGCGAGCGCAAAATCGTCGACACGAGCGTGAAAAAAACGCACGCGCAACGCCGTTTTCGCCCGAATCGTGTGCGAAAACGGGCCATGCGGTTAACGTTTAATACAGCTGAACCTCGTTATAAGAGACACTGATGTAAGAGACAAATGGGTATAAGAGGCACTATTCACCCACATTGGCTGCCCTATCTTTCCCATTAAATCGACCTCTTTTATAACAGACAGTGGATGTAGAAGATTGGTTATAAGAGACAAGTCATCCTTGAAGTTTAATCAATAATCTCGCTTGTAGCAGACATTTTAACTTCAGATGCAGTGCCACCAGTCACTAATTGCAGTTGCTTCTATTGTGGCAACACAGGTGGACGACAGACGCCTGCAATCGCTATTTATTATAACTTCAGCAAACACAAAGTGGTTCAGTCAGCTATGAAATGACGATGAGAAGCCCTGCCAATGGAAATGCAACTTACAGAAGTGATTGAAGCCTACTGCCATCCATTGGATGGAGCACGATCGCACATGTGGGCTCTCCCACTCGCGTAGCTCCCAATCAAGAAGCACTGCAGACGTTGAGTCCTGCAAGCGTAATGAATAGCCTGAGCACACAGCGGAAGAAGCTGTGCGCTCTGGCTATTCATCAGGCTTGTGAACTCAACATCTACGATTCATCGTCCACAAACAGAGAAAGGAAAAAAAGCTTGCAGAATCGGTTGTAAAAAACAGTGCAAATAGTCATGAAGCACACAGATTCAGAACTGTTTCACAAATTCTGGGGGCCAAACATAAATTAGAATGAATGTTCTGAAACATGCTGTAGCGTTCTTTTGAGCTTATTTTAGTTATACGGTGCCCACATTGAACTAGGGTCTGATTAGTAAGTGAAAACATGGTACCCTGCTTATAAGAGACATCTCGTATAAGAGACAGAAACTGCTCCCCGGTACGTGTCTCTTATAAAGGGGTTCAACTGTAGAAGCAACTTGCCGCGCGCGGACGGGGACGGGGGTTGCTATCTTCCGAGATGCGTCAAGCAAGGTCATTTGTGGTTATCACGTACGCGGGAAAGGGTGCCTATTCTTTTGTTGTGTGTCGAAGTTAGAGGAGAGCAAGGGGTGCGCACTGCGTCAGATGGCCGATTTCGTCCCTTTTTTTTCTTTTGCTACCATAAAATGTCCCAGCTGCGCCGGTCGATCAGCAGCCCCGCCAGAAAACCGCACTATAAACGGTATTGTGCTTCGGCCAACCGCATCCTAAGCGGTATGCTTATGCATTGAGTTCTATGGGAGGTGAACCGGTGGTCACAAAAACCCGCGTTATATCCGGTCCCGCACTATAAGCGGTTACGTTATAAATGGTCTACACTGTACCTAAGTTTTATACTCCTCGGTCCATGAAGAGAAAATACAACTTTGTTTAACTTTAAAGAGTTAGGCTTTAGTACGTCACTCAGCTCCATTCCGGCCACAAAAGACGTTTTTTAACCGATAAAAACGAGAGAAATACTTAAGAACTTTCACATTTCGCACCACAGTGACGTGTTATCGGCGCGAGTGACGTCATATGGGTCAGCACTAAAAACGTAATTTTCAGTGGGTTAGGTGCACGTTAGCATTCGAGTGATTCAATCAAACGGAACTAGCAGCCCCACTACAATCGTCCAGTCATGTGTCCTGGCGATTGATTAGTTCGGCCGCCGTCAATCGCCCAAACAAGATTCTGTGACGTCATAGAAAAGTTGCTGGAAACTGGCTGGCGAGTCGCCCCAGCTCCACACGTTTTCTTTAATATCTCCGTTATTTTTTGGAAGTTCGCGATGAAATCTGTATCATTTTTATCACGACAAAGCAGCCTTTCTAATGAACCAAACTTGTATTTTGTCTTCATGGCTCCTTTAATACTAGCCCTGCTCTTAGGGAAGGCTCAAAATACTTATTAGGCACAAAATACCTATTTTTTCTGTTGCAGCTGGTAGCTGTCCTAGGCAATGTTCCCCTCTCTTCTTTTCATCCACTAGCATTCTAATCTTTCTGTCGCCTCAACAGCCCCGAAATTAACTCCTTCTTAACTCCATGAGACTTTTTTCTGGTGCAAAGATCTTACGGGTGGGTGATTTCAGATCAGATGAAGTGGAAGGCGGCTGATGGCATTCCTGGTCGAAGTGAGACCGAACGTAGCTGGTCAAAGCAAAGCAGGGCTGCAGGAAAAAAATTGAACTAATTCAGCCCTATTGTGTCTGGTTCACCCTGCAATGCCACTTGTAGAGGATGTCGGTTGAATGAAGACGGCATTCGTGATCAGAAAACAATTGCTGCTCATTGACTGGGGCCAAGATATGCTAACCAATTCTCTTGGATGTCTTGAAGGGAAGGCAGTCATTGGTAAACTGGGTTTCTGCTTTATTCAGCGGTGACTCCAGCGGTGACTGATTGCAGTTTGCAACTGCCCGGAATTGGTTATCTGCATCTAGACTGCCTGTATGAGTATGATAACTTGGGAGATAAGAAGATACGGGGCATGTAGCTCTTTTAGGGGCACAGCAAAAAACAAGCCTGTCTTAGTGGTACTTCTGTATGTTTTGAATAGGAATGTCCTGACCGCATTGAAAATTGATACTGTGCAAATTTCTCGTAATGCGAAGCTAGGACATCGTTTTGAACTGGCTGTGAATGAGAGTTTGGTGTTACTATTAGGATATGTGTTAAATGTTACTTGGTCAACAGTAATCAGTAACCGTTATCAGTAAGCAAGTAAATGTCATAAATGTCAACTAATGTCATCAGCTAGCTAGAAATACCTGTTGAAAGGAAGCATGTACAGTCAGTGACAAAAGTCTGCAGGCCACGGTTTCAGCTGTCAAATCTGTATTTCTCCACTGCCTTACAACCAAGTGTCTCCTGCGCATTGGATGGGGGTGGTCTCGGACGGGATGCATGACTTGGAAGCACACGACTGAAACGTTGTCTCAGAGCAGCAGCCGTGTCCTGCAGACTTTTTGAGTCAATAGTAAATTAATTGCAGCAAGTGATGGATGTCACATTGTAATGACACTGCGGCGATACCGTGGTCGTCCTGTGTTGTTTTTTTGAGCCACTGTTTACGTGCAGCGGAGGCCAGGTGTCTGTTGTACACTCGTTTCCAGGAGGGAAGTGACATTGCAGATCGTGTAGTTTTGGCAACGCACAAACTAGGCGCAGTGTTTAGAGGCACTGGTGCAGGATCAACCCCTGGCTGGAATTGAGTCTAGGACCAAGTGGGAATCACCAGCAGGATATGCTACTGACTCGGCTACAAGGAAGAAGGTGCCTGTGGGAGGTAGCAGTTGGAGGTGCTTGGTGCCATTGCTTATGTAACGTCACGTAACGGCAATACAGTGGAACCTTGATAATACAACTTTTAGAGACCGTGTGAAGCTAAAATCCCAAGTTTTTTTAAAAAAAGAAATGCCTATTTTGTGCCCCCCTCCCCTCCACGGTGCATGCGCTAGCCCACCAGCGCAATGCCTCGTGCGCACGATAAAGCTGGGAAGGCCGACGCGGCCGAGCAAATTGAGAGGGGAAAAGGCGAGAGGGTGAAACTGCCAAGGCCAAGCACCATGGAAAAAAAAGGCAGCAAAGAAAGGAATGGAGTGAAAATGCGGCTTTGAAAGACACTGACAAGCAGACAGCAGAGAGAGGGGGAGAGAGAGTGTCATGAAAAAAAAAAGGAACTTGGCTTGATTGGGCGGGGAAAGCGGGTGTTCGATCACCGCCATGGAGTTGCGTCGTATGTGTTTTTACATTCATCGGCTTGATGGGAGCTTCAAATTTGCGGTCCACCTGCCACCTGGACTTTGACTTCTCGTGGTTGGCGCATTTGCATTGTGATGCCGCGTGGGGCCGTCGAAGGGTAACTCCCGTCCAGCAGTACCTGCCTGCTTGCTTGTGTCTGTTCAGCGAGTGGTCAGGTCCGCCTGTGGACATTTGGACATCAAGCAGCGTCAAACGGGGGTGCAGAATAAAGAAAGGTCGAGACGAGGCGCCAAAGTGGTGTAAAAAATGGGTAAAACACCGGTTTATCCGCACCAGGGTCCGTCGTATGAAGCAGACCACATGCACCCTAACATTGTTTAACCGGGGTTTGTAATGCATTGCTTCTGTGGGAAGTTTGCTAGGACCACGGTGATCCATTGTAAGAAGCGGGTCGTCTTAAGACCAGGGAACGTATCATCAGGGTTCCACTGTATATGCTTCAAATCGCATCCTATATCTTGTACTGCTTGGCATCCGCATGGGGTAGAGAATAACACAGAAAGAAGGGTTCCTTTGGTAGAATGGTGGCTATGCGAGGTCAAATTACAATGATGACGCCTGGATCGGGCAGATGGTTGCATTCTCGCAGCGTTGGTTGCTTTTGATGACGGCACTGGGGCACTGTGGGCACAAGCGTGTGTATACCAATTGTCGTGTGTCTATCGTGCCTGTGCGCAGCCTGTTTGTTCTGCTGGAAGGCCGGACTCGCCAGGAGGCCTTTGAGCTGGGGCAGCAGATGGCCGACCGGGTGACTGCCGACAACCCCCGGCCCATGCGGCTGCGCATGGAGAAGGTGCGTGGTGGTGCACGGCTGGTGCTGCTCTATAGAGCACCACTGGGAGGGGAATGCGACCTGCCGCGGTGGCTCAGTGGTAGGGATGGGCGAATATTCGGTATTGTCGAATATTCGATCGAATAGCTCTCTATTCGTTATTCGCTTCGATCCGAATGCAGGTATTCGATATTTTCGAACTATTCGATGCTCCCGAATAGGCAGCTAAGAGCCAAGCTTTTCGGTCAAGCTTTCCGAGAGTTACCCCAGGCTTGGCTCAAGACCCACCGACGCGATCATTTCTATTATCAGTGCCGGCACTGCCGAGTTGCTGCCTTGCCTAGAGGTTCGACGAAGCTCTCGGCCGCCAGCACACTTTAAGCCCGTTTTCTTTTGAGTCCGACAGAGCACAACATGGTCTGGCTGGGCCTGTCGTGCTCTGTCGGGGGGGCCCTGTCGGGCCAAGTTGGACGCCGAGGTCGAATTCGCTCGGCGAGCGAATTGTCCGGCTAGAGCCGTCCGGCTGGGCCGTCCGGCTGGAGTTGGCTCCGCCCATCGGCCTTCGGCAACATGGCGGCGGCGAGCTGCGGGGACGGTGTACGTCGCACAACTTGATTGTGATATCAAAAATGACAACGACTTGCAGAAGTTACGACAGACCACCCCGGTCCTGAGTCGGTACTGCGATACGCGTTTATCGTTCGTCTATTTCAAATGTTCGCGCTTTGTGTGGAGCCGAGGCAGAAAAGGCACCAGTACCAGCGTCTGCAGAGTGGTGCGCCGTGTTTTCGTTCTCTATCAAGTGTGTAGAGATACGCTCGTCGCGCTCATCGCTAGCGCAAGACGATTGATAAGTCCAAATTCATCGTGGCCCCGCTCTCGCGCGCTCCGAGCTGTCAAGGTCTGTCTCCGCGCTTGGATCATCGATAACGTTCAAAATATGGTCACTGAGTGAAAGCAACGCGCAGTGGCGGTCAGCGCTTGTGTACAGTGCAAGTTTTTCATATCAAGTGTGTACGCCGTGCTGTTATCTGTTTGATGTGTCGAAGTTCGGCTCTCGCGATCAGCCGTGTGTGGTGCGTCGCAGTTCTCCCGGAGTTGAATGTGTGTCTGTGAAGCTGCGGCGCCGATAGCTCCGATACTGCAAGAAACACATCGCATCCGAGGGGTGCACCTTTTACATAACTTTCCCGTTGTATATCTGCGCAGTTGGTAGCGATGTGTGGCGGTGTTTGTGCGTTTTGAAATGTGAGGGTGTTCCCAGCGCTTTAGTGCCGCTGGTGGACTGCGGCGTTCCCAAACCAGCGTCGCGAGTGCTCCGCTAGTTCGCCTATTCTAGTGGCCGCGTGATGTGGTGGCAAGTGTACTTTGTGCAGCAACTGCAGTGTGTGTCCAGGCTGCGCTTTTTTTTTCGCGTTCAGCACTGCCTGGTTACGTGATGTGTGCTTCATGCGAGATGCTGTTTCCGTTTGGGACTAGTTTTCGTGGTCATTTCACTTGCAGCTGTTGCTTGTTTACGTATGCCGCATATATGCGCTAGGTAAAGCTTCCATGCACCACTATCCGAAAAAGTACCTTTACTAATGAAGCACATGGTTATTGTAATGTAATCATGCAGTCATGACATATTCCTGTGAGTAGTGCTTACACACCGGGTTCACAAAATGGTTTCTATCATAAACCTTTTCAAATGCCCATTTACGCTTTTGTTATAGTTGTTTGCTTTAAGCCACACCAAAGTTGGCTATGTTGTGGTCTTCCCTGAACTCTTAAAATGCCAGCACTGTCAATCATCAGTGAACATTCTTAAAGCGGAGTTGGGGGTAATTCGTGTTCCGTGGGCGGCACACGTGACTTCTTTTGAGAATCCCTTTTTGCTCCCAACATATCCAGTATCGTTCAGCTTGATTAAGCTCATCGGATATGAGGGGTCCCAATTTGCTGCTTTGTTGTTTGGTTCTAGCAATGAACTGAAAAACGCGAGCTGTGACTCTGATTAGCTTTAAGATTTTGCCGTAGTGTTCCAGATCGATCACGCCCGACTCAGTAGGTGGCGATGCTGCCGCTGGCAATGATCTTGTTTTCTTCCTTTCCCCTAGTTCGATTTCATCGTATATCGCTTTCGGAACCACTCATTCCCAATATGCATGCGGGACAAATCCACAGTGCTTTGCTCCGCTACAGGGCGTTTTTGGCCAGCTGCATGGCTGGGATGTCGCGAGCTAGATTTTCTCTTCCCGGATAATGTCTACATACGCACTTGTTCGCGAGGCGTTGAATTTTAGTGACTCAGTTGCGTGTGAACTGCTTCCAGCGGCCAACATCTTCATGAATCCAATAGAGTGCTGTTGTTGAATCTGTCCGTAGGTAGATGTTTAATGGCTGTTGCTTGAGGGCTTCCAAAATATAGCCACACAATCGACCAGCAAGCAGGCATGCCATCAGTTCCAGTCTCACCAGTGTAATTTCCTTGCCTGGTGCAACCCTTTGTTTGCTTACCAGAGTTGTCGATCTTGTACCGTTTTCACCCTCCAGGGTGAGGTAGGCAACTGCCTCATATGGCATTGGACGGGTATCAGCTGAAATGTGAAAGCAGTCGGTCCGTCCTCCCTCCATTTGTTTGCGACCTGTAGTACCGGGGTACTTGAACCTCAGGGAGATAGGGAGTCCGTCTAGCTACCTTCCAGGCCGCCGTGCTGTTGGTAGGTAGCGTGTTGAAGTCGATGTTTTTACGCCACACTTCGGGGAACAGGACCTTGGCATGGACAATGAAAAAAGAAAGCCCCCCCCTCCCCCTCCCTTCCCAGTGGTTCATGTTGAACTTCAGTGCAAATGACAAGACGCAGTACGATAGCAACAGGACACACGAAGCGCTGCTTTGTCATGTCGTTTACGCTAGGGTTCAACATGCTTACCAACACTTCCAAGTTTTCACGTTGCGCCCTAGTGGGTCATATATCCACGCCGTTGTTTGTAGCATGGGCCAATTTGTGAATGGTTCTATGCCATGAAAACAATCCATACATAGAGAGAATGTTAAGTGGTCGGCACACGGGTCCCACGTACGTCGCAAAACCTTCAGCACACCCGACAAATAACCGAGATGCATGGTAGCCCGGGAGTCACGTTGAAATCACTGGAATAGCATTTTACTGCTTCAAACATTTCAGTGGCATTTTTGTACAGCTTCACGGCAGCTTTCTCGCTTCCAGCTCCTGTGAGCACGTCATCCGTGTATGTCTCACAGTTTGAGGGTACTGCTCTTTGTTTAAGTGGTGTTGAAGCATTTCGGGAAGTAGAAATGGGTTAGCCATCACTCTGAAAGGGATGCGGGTCATACAGCAAGTCAAAACTGGTGAAAGTGGTACACCCGGTTTTGGTATTGCTTGAAACCACAGGAAACGCAATGCATCTTTGTCCACCGGTTTTATGCCAACCTTTAAAAATGTTTGTTTGATATCCGACCCTTGCACCACTTGGTGTCTTCGGGAGTTCAGCAATAGGGTGTATGCACTGGGCTTTTGGCCGTGCAGCAATGCTACCTACACGACGGCCCCGACACCATATCCACAGTTGCATTCTGCCGTGCAGGCAGCATGAGGCGCGCCGTATTAAAGTACCGTATTTATTCGAATCTAAGCCGATAGTTTTTTTGAAATACTGATATATCAAACTCCAGGGTCGGCTTAGATTCGAGGATTTTGAAATACGCGCCAATTTCCAAGTAAAGTGGCGCGCAGCTAGCGCCACCCAGAAAAGAAAGTATTGTAGCCATTACTAGACGAGCCAGTAGCCACTTAAGGGCCATGGAGGAAAGAAAAGGTTAGGAGAGGCCCTGACGTCACATTTGTGAAGCCGAGTCCCGCCATGACTTGAGCCCATGGAGCCCAGCACTCTATCCCATCATCCTTTGCTGTCTCCGGTTTGATTTGACTAACATGGCGTCGCCCTGCCCTCCCGCTTCGAAGCGAAAACACCTTCGTCGCTAATTCCTCGGTGCGATATCATGTTCTAAGCTGTTGATTTCGCCTTCAATTTGCCCATTCTAACCTTCACCCAAAGTTTCAATCGAAAAACGGCCTTCGTTTTTGAGATAGAAGGACGATTTTTGAGCTCTTAAGCCTGGCAAAGTAGCGTTTGTCGTCGTCATAGCAACATGCTCACGGGATGGCGAACGCAGACGCCTCCGACGGCAGAGTTTTCAAACTGGCCTAATTTAAAAACGTTTGTCGTAGCGACTGCGCTGGTTTGCAAGCGTAGCGAGGCAGCGACATACTAAGCGCCTTAATAATTTGTCCGTTCAATTTGCCAAAATTTGGCCGCCGCAGTTGTAAACAAGTAAGCAACATTGTCCATGGGCTCAAGAAAAATGACGTAACTTCCTCCACACTTTTCGCAATGCATTGGGGTGCTAGGGGCCTCTCCTGAGTATTCTTTCCTCCATGTTAAGGGCCATAGGCCGCCATTTTGAATTTTGCGGACCCTGTTCTGTGGGACAGTGGCCTGCGTGCGGTGTGGCGTTTGGTTTTGATAGCGCAAAAAGAAGCGGTGCCATTATAGTGCCGCTTTTAAAAGAAAAGTTGTTTTAGCTGCGGAGTTGTCGTCGAACGTTCAAGCCGGGCGGGACTTCGGCGTGGATGAAAAAAATGTCCGTCGTTGGAGGACGCAACGGGAGAGGATTTTGCGTCCTCCAACGATCGCCCAGAAGTTGCCCGGTGATTTTGAAGAGAAACTGATTGAGTTCCAGCACCGCATCTTCATGTTCAATAAACGTGTTTTCTTTTTGTGAACGCTGACCCTGCCTTTTTGTTCGGCCTACATTCGAGGTAAGTTTTTTTTTTTTTCGCGCCTTCGGACTTTCGGGGGTCGGCTTAGAATCGGGGCCGGCCTAGATTCGAATAAATACGGTACTCTGGATTTATTTTGACCTCCTAAATATCTTTAAAATATGCCAAAATCTCGACATGAGCATTTTTGCTTTTTGCCTTTATGGTCGGGTCCCAGTCAGGCTGCACGTGCAATCAAAGCTCCTTTGGAGTTTCTTCGGAGCACAGAACTGGACAAAGTTTTGTCATTGAAAATTTTGGCCGCATCAAAAGACATCTTTTCGTCTTCACGTTTTATTTTGTTTGTTTTTTTGTTTTTCTTCTCTCATTTAGCGTAGCAAGCCAGCCCGACGGCTCGGCTAACATCGCTGGTCTCCATTAAAGTTATTCTCTCTCTCTCTCTCTAAGCCATTGTATTGGTGTTGAGTGCATAGAATTTTTACTGATTGCAAGAACATAGTGTATGTGATGATGCTCAAGTGTCAATTTATATTTAAGGAACCCAGGAGAAGAAAAATATGAATGGTGCAAAATGGAAGGGTTCAACATGCATGGGACTACTTGATCATTACGAGTTGTGTGCCTATCGATGAAATGTCAATAAACCATGCTGCAGTTTAGCGTCATCTAGTGCTTATTTTTTTTTTTTTAAAGTCTGCATAAACTTAACTTATTGTTGTATGTAGTGTTGTTCACTTAACATTGCGTGTTTCAATTCTGTAATACTTAGTACATTTGGTAGCATTAAACAAAGGAACTCATTTTGTTGTCCCTTTACTTGCCTAACTTTGGCCGAAAGAGGCTTCATTTCAAAACAGAAGACCGCGTTATAAGTGGAAATTACGGAAATGAACTAGATCTTGGTAACTCATTGAGGCATCACTGCTCTTAACAAAACGTAGCCAGTTTTGTTTATAACTAAGGCTTAATAATTCATGTATCTATAAATCTCTGGGGCCTATCTGTTTTTGTACATAGCTGTCTTGTTTTGAAATAAAATTATATCGGCGAGTTTTATTTTGTGTGGGGTATACACGTCGTGTTCTGCCGTGAGTCTTCTGCAATTACTGTGAAGCCAATTTTTCTTCAGCACCTCCAGCTGCCCTTGTCACTAATTTTTAAAATTTTTATTGAAGTGCGTACTGCGAACCAGAGGCCCAAGAAGGAAGGGCATAAAGGTGTGAACAAGATCATAGATACCAGCAGTTCAGGATACAACATGTGGCAGCAATGAGAAAGAACAAAAGGTTAAGATAAACTAAACATTTGCTTCTATGTATTCAAATTAATTAAGACATATGTTCAGGCGTATTTTTCCAGTCGATAATACATGTGGGAAAAAAAAATTTCAACCGGTGTGTAGAACGGGTGAAGGAATGAAAATGGTAATGATGAATATTATTTTGAAGTATGTCGTGGTCTTGTATCTAGGCCAAGTTTGTAGCATAACAACAGCAAAAAATTTAAGGCATTAAGATTTCTTTTTTCTCTTGTGTTTCAATCGCACCAGTTTGCATGAGCTCATTAACAGAATCCGTGTGCCCATAGTTAGAATTCTGAACAGTGAACAAATGTAAGATGCAAAAACTTTCTCCTTGACTAATATTCGAATCCCATAAGCTTATATGACTTCACAAAGAGAATTTGTGCAATTATATTTAGAATAAATAAAGTCAACAGCCTTTCTTAGAGCCTTTTAAACCAATTCGATATTATTTCCTCTATAGGGGTCTGAGACGGTGCAGGCATACTGAAGTTTCTATCAAATTAAAGTAGGGTACAAAAGTAATCTAACTTTTGCTGGAGTATCGGTGAGTTTATGCTTTATAAAACCGACTTCATGACAAGATGAGGAAACATTGGTTTTTATATGTGACTTCAGCTCAAGTTGCTAGTTTATACAATAGCTAGACTAGTACATTTCTGAGCTTCGGGCAAGTTTTCCTGAAAAAGGGTCAAAAAGTGTGAGTGGACTCTTTTTGTTGATGATATGAAGGGAGACTGCAGTCATCCGGTTTTAACCCTGTAGCCCACACGACTCCAGGAGGGGGTATTATAAGAAATAGTGAAATTGCCAGCATATAGCGAAATCTGTCTAGGCTCATTTACAATGGAAATAATTCATTACAGAAAATTTAAAGGAAAGACCAAGGGCACTACCATGGGGACCATTAGAAGTAGGAGGAGAGTGTCAGCTATTCACTCCAATCCGATGAACAAGCAGTAACCCAGGCTGCAAGAAAGGAGCGGGGAGGGTGGGAGGCAGTATGGGAACTGATTTTTTGAAATTAATTTGGCCAGACGGCTGGTACCCCCAGTAAGTGCAGGTGGTGGGACTGGCCTGTTCTTGTGAGGGATAAAAAAAAAAAAAAAACTTCCATTCTGCTGTATGAATCGCTCATGCGTTCTGGTATATGGCCACCATATGCAGACGTGTACGGACGCCTGCTTTTACAAACCCCGGACCAGGTTCTAAGCCTGTGCTAATTTGCAAACAAAATCTGTAGTGTCGGAATCAGCATAATTAACTGTAAACAAATGTACTTGAAGCATGCAGCAAAGCGTTAAATGTGCCTAGCTGTGTTTTCTGTGGAAGTTATTAGTAAAACTGTTGACCTGGATGGGAGCCTTCGTACAGTCGTCCAGAAAAGGTAATCTCGTTGTAGAACACAGGTCAAAGCCGGCATCGCCATTAAAAAAAAAAAAGAAAAAGAAAACACTGCGGCGACGGTCGGTGGAACTATTCCGGTTTTTGCCAGTTCCTAAATACGATCGCTGATCGTAGTTCCACAGGCGCGTAATCGCAAAATGAGTACGTAAATATGTGTTTAAGAGATGCGGACATGATGTTAAGGTAACAACTATGCTGCCGATATTCCCATACCAAAATTTTGTACCCTGCGTCGCAGAATTTAAAATACCTGTGCTCATTGCAATTGACGAACGAAGCGCTAACATTTGCCGCAACGACGCAAATAGACAGCCCGTGCGCACCGTATCAGAATGCGATGCGCTGAACGGTCGAGAGCTTGTTTCTGCGTAATCATAGAGCGCTGCTACGTACGTGGACGCATGTTACATTGCTGGGAGAGCGATTATGCTTCAAAGAACAGTCTTGCCGCATGAGATTCGGAAAAACGGGAAGATTTTGCGCCGTCGCCGCTTCGTAAACCAAGCCAGAGTGACCCTGCCCGAGCCAAGCTGCAGCATCGCCGGACATGCACTGGTTTATGGGAAGCTCTCCAATGCGCTTGCGTCTACATAGACGTTACGGCTGCAGGCTGATTAAGTCTAGTGAGATCAACATTCGCGCCATGCTGAGGGAAATAAACTCAAATTTTCTCAAATGACCACAATAGCTGTTTGAGCGTAAACAAAAAGTACTATGAGGTCGTACGAACCAATCACAATATTCGATTCAAGTGACGTGTTTGGCCCGACACTGCTGTCGGGGTCCTGCACCCGAACGCAAAAGAAAACGGCCGCCCGACACAAACTCGCGTGTCGGACCGACAAGTCGGACCCGACATGTTGGATCCGACTTGTCGGACTCAAAAGAAATGCCCCTTTAGGTTAAAAAAAAAAGGCGGCACTGAAACGACACCGCTCCGAACATAGCGGCACCAAGCCAGCAGACTTGTACAGGACGCCATTTTGAATAGGCGTGCCGCCATTTTGAATAGGCTCGCACAGCGCGGCAGTACGCCGCACTAAGCGAGCCTATTCAAAATGGCGGCCAGCCACTTGCGCTTTGCTTGGCTACGGCCGAGGATACTAGTGGCTACAATACTTCTTTTTTTAGCGGAGCTTCTAGGCGGCGCTTAAACTTGTGAATGAGCAGCCGGCGGAAACTGCTGCACCTAGAGCATGTGGCGCAACAGGCATTTCTTCATGAAAACTTGTGAATACAGCAAAGGAAAGCTGTGTGTAAGATTTTGCAATAAATGTTCAACTGGTAATAGTTTTACACAATGCTGTGCCTACGTGAGTTCTAATTATCAGAAAAAATTGTGTACATTAGTCAGGTCACAAGTTGCTCATTTGTCTTTGTGATTTACAATGTGTACTATTCGAACTATTCGATTCGAAATTATTCGACCAAATCACTATTCGCTTCGAATTCGCTTCGAACCTCAAAATCTATATTCGCCCATCCCTACTCAGTGGCTAAAGCGTTGTGCTGCTAAGCACGAGGTCGCGGGTTCGATTCCCGGCCACGGCGGCCGCTTTTCTGGTGGAGGCAAAAAGCAAAAACGCCCGTGTGTTCGAGATTTCTGTGCATGTTAAAAACCCCCAGGTGGGCAAAATTAATGCAGAGCGCTCCACTACGGCACACCTCATTGCCTTTGAAGCGTCGGCGCGTTAAACCCCATAATCAATCAATCATTGGAGGGGAATGTGCGTAACGACTGGGATGATTCAAAATTATAGGGAAAATGGAAAAACAGGCTGACTCCGCTGGAAGTGGGATTTGTAGTATCTATGTACAGTGTTGGTTGACAGTTCCCAGGCCGCAGCGACCGTGCCCAGAGCAGGCATATTTCGTTATCGGGGCGTTATCATCAACGGTGCTTGCAGATGCTCGCTGGTTGCGGGGGTAAAGGAAGTGAGGAGGAATATCAAACACACGAGCATTCAACGGCAATAAAGTGAGAGGAATGCTCCTTCTTGCTCCCTTTTATCCCATGCAACCGGCAAGCGTTTGCGAGCACCATTGATGACAGCGCCCCGATAGTGAAACACGGCTGCTCTGAGCACGCTTGTTGTGGCCTGGGAACTGTCAACCAATACTGGGCATCACGTAAGTCTAGCAATATTCCGTACCAAGATGGGTACAAGCTATGCACTTCTGTTGCAGTGCAGAGAGTAAATTAAACGGGTTGATAGCCTGCTCTTCCGCTAAACCGACCTGAAAGATGCCAAACCACCCTTACTTACGAACACAATGCGTAAAGCAGCAGAAGATCATTTTACAGCAAGGAAAAGTCGCAGGTGTTGCTGAAATTTTGTCACTGCTGCGGCTCAAAGTCGGGTCGTTTGTTCCAAAATCCGCGATTCTGGAATGAATGACCTGACCTTGGATTGATGCAACTCCCCTCCTCCTTGACAGGCTCACGAAAGACCGCGCGGTGCCTCCTCGCATGTTGTCATCGCAGGTGTACCAGCCGTGTGTGCTGCAGACCAAGAAGCGGTACGTGGGCTTTGCCTACGAGCACCCGGACCAGCAGGAGCCCAAGTATGACGCCAAGGGCATCGAGACCGTGCGCCGGGACACGTGCCCAGCTGTCGCCAAGGTGTGCTGTTGTTCGATACACCTCAGATACATCCATGTGGAATGTTACATCAGGCCAAGTTGTGACCCCGGATCCCAACCATGAGGCAGAGATAATTGGAAGGATAAGAATGGGGTGGAGTGCATTCGACAGGCATTCTCAGATAGTGAATGGCAGCCTACCATTGTCCCTGAAGAAGAAAGTCTATGACAGCTGCATCATACCGGTACTCACCTACGGGGCAGAAACTTGGAGGCTCACTAAGAGGGTTCAACTTAAATTGAGGACGACTCAGCGAGCAATGGAACGGAAGATGATAGGTGTAACATTAATGGACAAGAAGAGAGCGGAATGGGTCGGGGAACAAACGCGTGTTAAGGACATATTAGTAGAAATTAAGACGAAGAATTGGACGGGGGCAGGGCATGTAATGCGAAGGCAAGATAACCGTTGGTCATTAAATTGAGAACGATTCAGCGAGCAATGGAACGGAAGATGATAGCTGTAACATTAAAGGGACACTGAAGTGAATTTGTCAAGCTCCCGTTTTTGCTTGCACTGCGTAGACTGGCTCAAATTAGCACACTTTTCATCGTTTATCCGGTTGACAAATCGGTAATTATTTTACAAAGCGCGAAAGAAGAAAAACTACCATGCGCGGTTTGCGGCGGCCGCACCAACTAAGACTGTGACGTTGAGAGGAGGGGCGCCGTGATTGGACGATGCCCAAGGTTAGCAATCACACAAGTTTCGGTTTCGGTTTCGGTTCTGTAAAACATAACCAATGGCTTTGTTGGATGGGCATTCTCAATATCTCAGTAATCATCGTACCGCGCTTCTGCCATGTTGTCGGCTGTAAAATGCACAAGATAAGCCTCCCAGGACGGCTTGTAGTCGTAGCATTCACTAGCCGAGACCTACTCAGTGCATGAACGCCCTCCGCGTACCCGCACACGCCCAAATGTCATGCGCTTTTCCCCCATATTTGGAGCTTGCCTCCCTCATGCCTGTATCGTAAAAAGCGTGTTCGCACCAGGCCAAGGGTCTGTTCATTCTGGCCTGTGCCCACTGCCTGCAAGCAGTCGGTGCTTATGGCAACAGCACGCCAACGAGAACTCGCTAGCGCGCCAGTGCCAGCCTGCGCGCGTTTTGTGAACTAGTTCGTGTAGCCATGAACGTTGCGGCCCCAAAAAAGGTGAACTCAATATAGAAAACATCGGCGGAAAACAAAAAAGTTAACTTACAAAAAAAAAAAGCATGTACCCGCGGGGATTCGAACTTGTGACTCGCAAAACATTTGGGGTGAATTCCTAGCGCCCCAGACTGCTAGGCCACGGAGCGGGACGGGAATGCCTTGCTAATATAGGGTATATATTGCACAACCGGTTTACACTTTTATTTAGTTTTGGCATTTCAAGCCGCTTAAGTGACTATTTGTTGTACTGCGATCGTGCAGTAAGCGTCGCCCGAGTTTCCACAGTAGCTCACGTCTAGCAATTGCATTTCGTAGACGGAAAAGCGTTCGCAGATGCGTAGTCGTGCTGCTGACCGCTGTGCTTGTTCGCCCAGCGCAAAAAAGTGCTTCCCGCGCCCTAGTTTTACGCTGTACGGTACAAATATCAGTTGATTTTATTTGCTTAGTACCTATATTGACTTCGCTGACTCTTCTCCCGCCTTCAAGAGGCCTTATATTTTCCTACTGGTAACTGGCGTACCAGTCAGCGAAGCGTCGCATGTGCAGCGCTTGTGTGAAGCGACCTTGACTTGGAGCTAGATACAGTGTACAAACAAACCAAGTAAAGAAAGGCACATTCTTCCATTCACAAACGTGTCCTGGCTTCGTTTCAACTAAGCGAACGAATTGCGACCAAGCAATTTTTTTTTTAACCTCCTTGATTGCGACGACCCGCCGGCGGCCGGCGGACGAAACGCTAGGCCGACTGACTCTGTCGGCCGGGGAGCCGTGCAGTAGCGCAGCCGTGGCGCAGCCAATTGCCAGCTCATCCCCTCCTGACGTCACACGAAAACGCCACAGAAAATGGGCGAGCGTAAAGAGAGGAGGACAGCGTTTTCGAATTAGTTTTTCTACTAAATAAAATCGCGTAAACGCGCCTAGAGTGGTCGAAACATGGCCTGGGGACTCCGGACTACAATTTGCGCTAGTAATCCCGCAATGTTTACATATCACTTCAGTGTCCCTTTAAGGGACAAGAAGAGGGCGGAGTGCGTCAGGGAACAAACGCGTGTTAAGGACATACAGTTAAACCTCGTTATAATGAGACGGGCTATAACGAAATAATGGATATAACGAGCAAATCGTAATTCCCCTTGAAAGTCCCCATAGAAACCAATGTATTTAAAACCTCGTTTTAACGAGGTAAAATTTCCCCGTTACGGGATATAACGAACAAATTTCGTTGAGAAATCAAATTTTGAGCTAATTTTACAACAGTGCGCAACGCGGATTTGAGACAGTGCGTGACGCGGCAACTGTATTAGCAGTTCAAAACTCCCGCCACGCGCGCGAAGCTGGCTGGCGCGCCGTGCGTACGCTGCGCCCGTGAAGCCCCCCCCCCCTCCTCTCGCTGCGCATGGCACGCGGGCTCCCCGAGAAGCAGTCCGACGTTCGATTTTCCCACGTATCCCTATGGCTTCAGGGAATCCGCGGACTATCCGCGGTGAGCCCGAGAACAACCCCATTGCACACGGCGCGCGCGGTTGCGTCGCCTTCCTCTCCTCCTCCCCCCCCCCCTCCCCCCTTCCCTTGTTTGTATCGCCGACGTCGCTGCGTAGCTGTGTGTGCGTGGGTTTTGACAGTCTTCAGCCTTATCTTTTATCGTACTGCCGGCGTGATTCCGACAACGCCAGTGCGACAGGCGGGAAGCGAAAGTGAAAGACTATCACGCTTGAACAGAAGACAGCTATGATAAAAGCCGTCGCATCGGGCGCGAAGGAAGGTAAGGTGCACTCCGTGGTAAGGTGGCAAGAGACTTTGACGTGTGGACGAGTACGCTGTCCACCATCGTGAGCAACCGAGAGTCCATCGTCAGCGCTGTTGCACATAGCTTGAAAAGAAGAGCTAAGGACGGCGTCGGAGGCACTAGATGCGGTGGACATGCTGCGTCGCCTCTTCGGCGCGCACGAGGGCGGCACAGATGGCGTGAACGTAGTGGCCGCAGCTGAGGGACCCATCGCTCGCATCGGGAAGGTGCATCAATGTTCAATTATCAATGTCGAATTACAGACTTCTTCGTAGCCAAGTCTGTTTGAAATTCGAGTTTTGAACTGCAATAAAGTAGGTTTGTGACTTTTCCTTTTTACCTCCGGAATGTGTTTACTTTACTAACTATCGCTGTGCAGCAAGACGCTATTTCGCCCGCTTTTTGTTTTAGGTAACGAGAATGCATAATATTTGCAGTAAATGTCGGCTACGTCTATAACGAAATATTGGCTATAACGAGCAAATTGCGGCGCCCCTTCCATTTCGTTATAACGAGGTTTAACTGTATTAGTGTAGAAGAAACGGACGTCGGCAGGGCATGTAATGCGAAGGCAAGATAACCGTTGGTCATTAATGGTAACAGGGTGGGTCTCTAGAGAAGGAGGAAAGTTGGACGGGCAGATGAAATCAACAAGTCTGCGGCGGCAAATTGGGCGTAGTTAGCACAGGACCGGGATACGTTGAGGTGTATGGGAAAGGCATTTGCCCTGCAGGGGCCGTAGACAGGCTTATGACGACGATGATGACGATGACATCAGGGATGGGCTATGGTACAGAGTTCCCTCGACGGGCATTTTGGACAGAACGGGGCTGGATTGGTACGTGACATGGAGTGGAAGGCTGAGGGCATCGCTAGGCTGAACATCGGCGCCCACTCAACATGCCCACAACATGCCCACTCAGGCGGGCTCGCCAGTGATGATGGCAGGCGCCGCCAAAAGATCACAGCCGTTTCACCAATTTCCATTAGCCGAATGTCGATCTATCCACTCGCAGGAGCACTCTGTGGCCTTTGATTGGACATTATTGCTTTAGCATTCACAATGCATGAGAAGAGCAGAAGTGTCCTTGAAGTTTTTGTTGTAGGCACAGTCACTGTGCAGTGCCGCAGCCATACGAGAAACCAGTAGACTTGGAAGGCAGTGAGTGTACGAATGACATGGTTAGTTGGACAGGTTGACAAGGGGACACATAGAAAATTGGTGCAAGGGATGAACCAATCAGGACTGGAGAACAAGAGGACATGTGTTTTCTGTCCCGCATTCTTTTCTTCTCGCGTCTTGTCTCCTCTGTAGTGATCGAAAACATTGAACGACAGAATTTTTAGCACTGTGGAAGTTCCTAGGAACCCGCCAGTAGGATGCTCTTGGACTTCCCTCATCCCTCATCCATCTGTGTGTGCAGATGCTGGAGAAGATGCTGCGGGTGCTGTTTTCCAGCCGGGATGTGGGAGCGGTGAGGCGCTTTGTCAAGCTGCAGTTCTCCAAGATCCTGGCTGAACGGGTCAGCCCCCAGGACTTTGTCTTCGCCCGCGAGTTCCGGGGCCTCACCGGGTACCAGCCCGGGGCCTGTGTGCCAGCCCTCGAGATCGCCCAGTGAGTGGTGGTTGAGGGGGGCTTTCTTTCTCTCTCTCTCTCTCTCTCTCTCTCTCTCTCTCTCTTTTTTTTTTTTTTTTTTTTAATTTCAGTTTTGGTGCTCCCCGCTTTTCCTTATTTTTTTCTCTTTTCATTCATCTGTGCCGAGTTTACCAAGGGCAGTTGCGTGATGTAGCCATAAGGTCGTTGAGTCTTCAGTAGGGGAGGAGAGAGTGAATAGTGAGGTTTCAAAGGTCTGTCAAATATGACGGGATAGAATAGTCCAATTTTAAGTTTGAGTTCCAACTGTTTGACATTACCAAGGATTCAGACCCGCGAACGGTGGTGCTTCTCTCGGCCCTCACCACAGACCTGTGGGCATAATCTTCTAGCCCCAAGTCAAATGGGCTTGCACTAAGTGCCTTCGCAAAAGCTGCCATGTCTAGGGACATTTTGCAGAGCTAGCAGGCATATTTTGTACTTTCGTGCGCATAATTTGTGTGAATATTCCGTTGACAAATCTCGGGAGTAAAGTCAAGTTGAGGGTGCTGCCCGAACCTTGTTGCAAAACGGAGTATCCCTACAACCCGTGTGCCGCCCTGTGATGTTTGTGTCGTCACAGCCACCACTGCATTTCACCTGCTGTTATAATCAAGCTGGCTTTCTGAGAAGCGAGAAGAGAAATATTGCTCTCCTGTTCTGGACACTCCATTATCTTATTTATCTCGAGTGCACCTGTTGTTCCAAAGTCGGATGCTGTTGGCGTAAGCGAGGGTATCGAGGAGGAGCAGATAGCAGGCGCAGCCCCAGACGTTAGGCGACAAGGGAGCTTCTTACAACCTAGCATCTATCGACGGGTATTTACCGTATGTACTCGCATATAGGCCACACTTTCTTTTTCTGTGTTTTGCTTGGTTGTAGCTGAGCGGGAGTCAGGCTTATATGGCACTGTGACTACTGTATAGAGATTTGATAGCTGCATTTTGGGCTTTCTTTCACAGAAACTTACTCCACCTTGGACGTTCCCTAAATAGGTGGCAGTCTCAGGTTGGAATCCTGGAGCATTCTTTTTCAACTGCGGTACAAGCCGTTGCGGGGCTTAAGGGGTTGATCTGCACATGCTTGATGGCAATGTGGGCATAAATAGTGTTGCTACTTTTCTGGAACCTCAGCTAGCTAGCTACAGTAGGCAACAGCGCTCACCCTACGAGTTCACAGCGTCTCTACGGACGCTGTAGTACAATGGGTTCGACTCACCGGCAAAGCGACAAGAGGGCTCTCAAGGGCGAGGACAAACCAGGGGCTTTATTGGCTGAGTGGCACACTGCAAAACGGTTGCAACAACAGGGCTGAGAGCGTGCCTAAGTGACTCGCGCCATAATAGCCCGGATGGCCAAGGCTACACGTGGGCCGCCGGTTGGGTAGGCCTACCCACAGCATCTCATCACGAGGCAAAATGCCCCATCCTAAACGAGGTGGCAGCATGGGTCATGAGCACCTCATTGTATCTCTCTACAAAGCACGCGCGCCATCCTTAAAACGGCCTGTGGAAAAGGAGGAAGGTTCCTGAGTGAAAAGCAGCGGCACCAGCGCGTTGCCCTGTGTAACAACGTAGCAACGAGGCAAATGTATGCATCGTGTGTGAATTTAAGGCCACATTTGCAGGAAGCTGTAAAGAGAATCTAAAGGATCCCCGCACTGTGCAGGTGAATTTCAGGTGGATGTGGCGTTTTTTTTCTTGGCGCAGGCGGCTGGTGCGGCGGGACCCCCGGGCGGAGCCCCTGGTGGGCGAGCGGGTGCCATACCTGGTGGTGTACGGACACCCGGGACAGCGGCTCATCGAGCTGGTGCGCCAGCCCGGAGAACTGCTCCGGCAGGCATCTCAGTGGCGCCTAAACGCCCACTACTACGTGCAGCGGGTCATTGGGCCGGCTCTCAACCGTGTGCTGCGACTGCTTGGAGCTGACTGTCTCCACTGGTGAGTGCTTCTTCTTCACCATCATCATCGTCACCGTCTGCAGCAGGACAAGGACCTCCTTTCAACAGAATCGACAGCTGGGCTAGTTGGTATCCGTCCATCGTAAACAGCGCTTAACAAAACGACGACGAGAAGGGACACAAGACAGCCGTCTTGTGTCCCTTCTTCTCGTCGTTGTTTTGTTAAGGGGGGACGCGGGTCTTAGAATGGTCAAAAATGGCCAAAATATCGATTTTGAGAAAATCCAATTTTTGGAATTACAGTTAAACCTCGATGTAACGAAGTCGGTAAAATTCGTAATTTACTTCGTTACATTGAAATTTCGCTACATTGAAATTCACGGTTATAATGAAGTGTTCATCCCGTGAAGCGTTTCCTGAAAAAGAAAACGTGGCGCGCATACACGGCCGGCGCACTGTTTCTGTTTCTATCGGTGCTTAATCGTCTACGCGGGCATCAGCGTGATCCGCATGGAGCGTTTTATTCCCGCAAAAACGCGCCCCGCAAGCCACAGGCGCGCTGACGCAGCCGCGGAGACCACCCCCGCGCGTTGCGGGTAGCTGCAGCGACCGATTCTAACCGCTCGCTGAAACGCAACTTGAGGGGCAAACGAGAGGGGTATGTGAGAAAAAAAGCGGATAACGTGGGCGAAATTTTCACTGTAAAACGTTATACGCGCCGCTTACGAGAGCTCACATCAATCCTTCGTGGCGGCCTTATCGTCTAGCCAGCCGGCATCCCCGAGCGCTTCGAAGCTCCCGCCATAGGGTGCGCGCCTCCCCATTGGCGAAACCATGGCGAAACTGGTCAGGCTCCTCCCACTGCCGCGCGCAGCGCGAGTCACTTCCCGCCGCCGGCACGCAATCGTGGATGCCGGTGTGAAAAAAAAAAAAACGCGCGTGCAAGGCTCATAAAGATTCACAAATGCTTGCTGTGACGACGAAACCCAACAAGCATGAGCGAACTCGAACGAAGTGCAAAGCGGCGGCTTGCGGCGGCGGCGGCAACGCCAGAGGCGATTAGGCTTACCACCGCGGAGGATATTTGATGGGCGCTTTCGTAAGCGGCGCGTGTCACGTTTTACAATGAAAATTTCGCCCACGTTATCCGCTTTTTTTCTCGCATGCCCCTCTCATATGCCCCACGAGTTGCGTTTCAGCGAGAGGTTAGAAGCGGTCGCTGGAGCTACCCGCATCGCGTGGGTGGTCTCCGCGGCTGCGTAAGCGCCTGTGGATTGCGGGGCGCGTTTTGCGTTTTTTGCAGGGAGAAAACGCTGCGTGCGGTTCACGCTGATGCCGATTAAGCCGTAGACGATTAAGCTCCGACAGAAACAGTGCGCCAGACGTGTATGCACGCCACGCAGTTTGTAGGCAAGGGACTTAATCAAAGACTCCGTGGCTGGCTGCATCCGCGGCATTGGGCGACCCGTGTCGCCGTTCGCGTTTTATTGGGACCCCGTTTCGGCGCTTGCGTCTCCCAAAATCTACTTCTACAACTTAAATATCGTGCCTCGTTCTCCATGAAACTTCGTTACATTGAAATTCCGGCAAACGGGACTTCGTTACACAGAGGGTGAAAATACATGGTGTGCATACACTTGAAGTTACAAAAAATTCCGTGATTCGTTACATCGAGGGTTTCGTTACATTGAAGTTCGTTACATCGAGGTTTAACTGTATTGTACCTTCGAGCACCTGCCTTCAAAATATCAACGCGAAATTCCATCGGGAAATACTCTAAAATCACGTTTTGAAACGCCTCGAGGGCCACGAAATGCCCAGAATTGGGCAAAAGTTGCTTCAAATTCCCGCGCGCCCCGCGGGCGAAGCAGCCGACCGATCGCCGCCATCTTGGTCTTGTTTTGAAGCTTGTTTCTTTGTGCGCATTTTGCGATATCTCAAAATGGCGTTGCTTGAGTAGAACAACCGGCCTTGCCAGTTTTCCGAAGGCACCTTCTCGGCCGCTGATTGGCTAGAGCGGGCGCGCGCGGTTTGAGTTCGCCATACGACCCCTCCCATTGGTCGGCGCGACTGCTGTCATGGCGGTCGCCATCATGGCGTCTGCTACGCGCGTCTGACGGAGTCCGCTCTTCTGGCGCAGCGCTCGCTTAGAGCAGTTTTTTTTTACAGTTTCTTCTAATTCTTCCATCGCGTACTTTCGTGAATGATGCCAGGAGACGTACGTTTGAAGAAGACGACCCTTCATGCGCACGGGAAGCGAAAGCGTCGTCCGCCTATCCCAAGGTCGCGTGGTGCGACTTCGGGCCGCTCGACTCCTCCGGATGAGAATCGTTCGCCGCCTCGTATTGCCTCGCCTGCCCCATCGCCTGACCAACCACCTCCGGAATCCAAACCTGGTCCAAGCACGTCCTGCCGGCTTGACACGAGGTATTACACGGCGGAGGAGATCGCCGCGCGTACGGAACACGCGGACGAGGTCAAGCGCGGAACGGAGACTAAGTCAGCAACGCAGCGGAAATTCGACCTCCTTGAAGTGGATTTGGCGCACTCAGAGGAAGAATCCGGCACAGATTTTGTCTTAGTGGATTTTGCAATGCTGAAGGACCTTTTCGCGCACGTCAGGTGCGGCAAGTGCGGGCTGGCGGCGCCGGATTTGAGGAAGCCTGACCGGCAGTACGGCCTCGCCGTGAAGCTCGAGGTGACGTGCTCGATTTGTGAACACCGTGTGGAACGTTTTTCCTCGCCAAGGACCGAAGGATCTGGCAATATCACTCTTTTTGAAGTGAATATGAGGGCTTTGAAAAGTATTCAAAGCATGGGGAAGGGGGTGACTGCTCTTTCAGATTTTTGTGCTGGTATGAACTTGTCCCACAGAGGCCTGCACCACAAGACATTCCAAGCGCACTTGAGGAAAGTGGTTCAGGTTTGCGAGGACACTGCAGCAGCCTCTGAAGCTGATAGTGTGCGTGCCATCAAGGACTTGTACACCTTGGTCAGCCGCCAAACAACATAGATGATATGTTTGATGGCACGTGGATGACAAAGGGACGGTTGTCACACATTGGAGTGGGCTGCATCATTGGAGTGTACACCGGCTTGGTGATTGATCATGTAGTCCTCTCTAACTTTTGCTTAGGTTGCACCATCAGACCCAAAGCTTCAGATGAGGGCTACGAAGATTGGCTGGCAGACCATGAGTGTCAGCGAAACATTGACTGTGGTGCAGGACGCATGGAGGTAGAGGCAGCCCTGATAATGTTCAAGCGCTCGCTCTCCAAGAATGGGCTGCAGTACACAACCGTGATGTCCGATGGAGATAGCCGCACCATGCACGGCTTGAAGGAAAAAGGCGTCTATGGGTTTATCCCCTGAGGCCAAGAAAGTTTGCCTTCCAGCTACATTTATTTTCCCCAAAAGACTCTTTTGAGGGCCAACAACATGATGCATTTGCGGAAAACGCACTGCGCAGTGTCCCACCCCTGTATCCTCTCAAACTTCCAGCATAAAAACCGCGAATGAAATAGCCTCACCAAAGAACAAAAAAGGGGGGCACCTAAAGCAAGTTTCACCCTCACACTTTTGCCGTCCACAATATTCTGGGTACCACAGTGCACTGTAATAGATGATGGCACTTCACGAAGGACTGTTGCAGTTTTCACGACGCCAGCAAGACACCACCAGATTTCACAACGCTAACAAAATGCCAACAGATTCGAAGTCGATAAATTTTGCTAAATTCCTGTTGGGGTCCGTTACTTGGCCTTTTGTATCTCCAGTTCTAGTTGACATTTTTGGAATCCAAAGACAGATTTGAAAATGGGAAGAACATGTCTTTGTTACTGGGAAATTTTGAAGCTACACTACTGATGGTTCATCTCATAACACATGGCCAAACTTCAAATGCAGTTTTCTCAGTTTCATATTTTTGGTCACTTCCCTCAGCCTTACGCAGCTTTTTGGAAACTTATTTTTGCTTCATAAGGTCAATCTTGGTACCATTTTTTTCAGTACAGCCTGAGGCAGCCGATGACATTCTTAGTTTTTCTGTTTAGGCTACGCATAAATGATGACTTGCAGTTATTTTGATGAGCCAAAATATCCAATACTGCCATTTTTTGTACTTGACATATTTTTTTAGGATGCCGTGACTTTAGAGAAAAACGAAGAATGTCATCGGGTATGGGAACTCTCTGGCTATCCATTCATGTAATTAAAAGCGACAAAATGCAATGCGAAAGTTCATTTTGAACTAACAGCACCAGCTCAAATATAATTGCATATTTGAAATCTACAGAGAAAAGCACATCAGTGTGCAAATTTTCATAAGTTTCTACCCATAAATAAAAAAGTTAGTTTTAAGACCCTCGTCCCCCCTTAAGCGCTGTTTACGATGGAAGGACCTCCTTTCCCAGAGATGACCTTATTGTTCCCCTAATTCGTTTTCCACTTTTTGGTAGCTCGTTTATTGAACAGAAGGTTCGCCAGTTGTCCGTCATTCGCATTACAGAATGTGCCCTGTCTTACTTGGGCAGCTAGAATGTTTCTGACCAAAGTGCAGTTTTCTTGTGGAAAAATGTTTCCCCAGTATTCTTGTTTCCATGGCTTGTTGGACTGACCAAAGCTTTTTTTCAGGGTGCGTAGTACGACCCCAGTTATCCACCCAGTATGTAGGGTTATTCCTTTTCAGGTTTTGTGTTTTTTGAAAATTGAGGAGTAAAAATCAAGTGCTATAGATGATAATAATTTGGATGAAGTCAGGTGTTTTTCTAAAACCATTGCAAAATTCGGGTTTTTTCAAGGTAACTGTGCATGTGTGGGGGGTACGTAGGTGCGTGCGTGCGTACGCATGGCGAATCAGAATGGGAAACGAGGGGCTTGTTGAATTAAGACAGAAATAAGGGTTGGAAGTAAAGAATGCCAAGGAAAGCAATGGGGAGAATACGGTAGGTTATTTATTATCGTTGAAACATGTGCAGATTTTTTTGAAAGGCAAAGAAAGTGGAGAAAAAATGCCCGCCGGGTGGGATCCGAACCCACAACCTTATTCAACAATAATAAATGTTTCAACAATAATAAATAACCTACCGCATTCTCCCATTTTCTGTGGCATTCTTGACTGCCAGCCCTTATTTCTCTCTCTCTCTCTCTCTCTCTCCCTCCCTCTCTCTGTGTGCGTGTGTGTGTGTGTGACTTACTGTTACAAGAGACGCTTGGTTATAAGAGACATTTGGATGAAAGCAGTTTGGTTGGTTTTCCTATGTTCGCCGTGTTAGCAACATTGCATACAAGAGACACGTTTTTTTGGTTCCCTTGAGTGTCTCTTGTAGCGAGGTTTTAGTGTGTGTGCGTGGGTTTTTTTTTTACTCCAAACTGCACCCTCGCCTTATCGGTTTGTTCGGCGCGCCAAACCCCTAACTTGTTTTTATGGTTGTTTGAAATCTAGGATGTGGGTTACGTGTCCGAGTATTGCCTTTTTCGTTAATAACTTCCGTGCTCCCCCTGCCCCTCGCCCGTGTGCGCAACACAGGTACGAGGAGCTCCCGCGCCCCCGATTCGTGACGCCGACGACGCACCCGGGCCGGCTCTCCTCCTACCTGGTGGTGGGCCAGCTGTGCCTGGCGTGCGGGGGCCAGGCGGAGGCGCGCCAGCTGTGCGGCTCGTGCGAGGCCGACCCCAGCTACACGGCCCTGGTGCTGGGCTCCAAGGTGCAGCGTGTGCAGAAGGCCCTGCTCGAGCTGCAGAGCGTGTGCCGCTCCTGCATGGGCTTCCAGGCGGCCCAGCCCCCGCCCTGCGTCTCCGTCGACTGCCCCGTGCTCTACAAGCTGGCGCGCGTCACCACCGAGGCGCAGCAGGCCATCGGCTGGCACAACAGCAACAGCGTGCGGCTGCACCTGCCGCTGTCCTAGAATCTCTCTCTTCTCCCGGTGCGCTGTGAACGCCCATGTGTGGGGAACTGCTTCCTGCAAGGACTCGGACGTTTCGAGCGAACTCGTCATCGTGTGTGCTGCTCAGCGGCGTGCTCTACCGGTAATCAAACTGTGTGCAAAGGTGGACAAGACTTGCCAGTGTCGGTGACTGGAAGAGAACTTTGTGGTGTTTGCCCAGTGAAGCACATGGGCCGGGTGTGATACTCATTTGGGGGGGGGGGTGGCGGGCTTTTTTATTTTTGTACATGATCTGCAGCTGAGCTGGTTGTCTCTTGGGAGAAATGAAACTGTTCTGTTCCAATGAGTGGGGCTCTGCTGTCACTTTTTGGGGCCGGGCTCAAGCGGCCTTGAAGGCTTCACTTTCTCGCTGCTTACAAAAGGAAAGCAACGTAATGGTAAGGCGTGGTGTTTGTGACCAGACAACTAATGTGACGGCAACACAGTTCAGCTGGTCGACAAAGCAACTTTGTGAAGCCCTTTTGGCTGGCTTGCTAAACTCTATTTCTAGCCACTGAGAGGTGTAACAGTGGATGACAGTGCGTCATCTCGTGTAAAGGTGCACAAGGTTTCGTTCAGTGTACAGTTGAACCACGATATAACGAACCGTGATTTAACGAAATTCGCGATATAACAAATTTTTTCAAGTTTTCTATCAAAATTTTGCTAAGTGCATGTATTTTTATCTCTATTTTACGAAGGAATTTTATGCGCACTTCTGATTTAACGAAGTCGCGGCAAGAAAGCAAGAACGAGTTTCCGGCTGATGTTTTATTTTGCCTCTCAGAGCCTACATTGAAAACATTCAGTACCCACATTCCCTCCTAAAAGACTACAACAAATGAAAAACAGCGAAAGGTACGGCTGACAACAAAGTGCTAGCAGTTGTTCAAACTGCTAGCAATTATAGACGGCCTAATAGTGCGTTCATCATTTTGACGTTTCCATGGTTGCCAACGCCAGCACCCTCTATGCTTGGGCTGCCAAAGCCTACTTCGAGTTTTTTTTCTATGCCTTGCTCACAGTGCCACAGCTGTAGGTTGTGCTCACTGGTAACCACATTAATATTTTGTTCGTGCATCATTAGGTGAGTCTTGTAGGCAGCATGAGCATTCCAAGGAAAAGAGAAGTGCTCCGAGCAAGAGCCTGAGGAAGTGTCGGCGAAACCGACAGCCACCGAAGTGATGGATGCCATGAATGGTCTGCAGAGGCACGCAGGTGAACGTTTAAGAGCAAGCCTTGTTAGTGCTGTCAGCATACGAACATCACGTAATGCCCACCCTGGTCAAGAAACGCCAAGCACTGCTTACGGACTTCTTTACTACGGCCGAACATAAAGAGATGGTGGCCGTAAATTGCTCTCTTTGAACGTGGTCACCTTCGTTTCACCCGTGTTCATTTGACAGCTGTGATGAGGAATAATCGGTTTAGTTAAGGCTCAG